>NW_028278055.1:0-199555 GCF_059751315.1 Micrasema longulum | reverse complement strand
TTCTCAACTGCGCCAAAACTTCCATGTCTTCAAAGATCATTGGAGCGTATCCTTTTTACATACTGCTTTACAATTATAATATTACGACGGTTCTTAACCGTTTTTTTGTTAATCTTCCGCACGTGATACTCTTGTAATCTATTAACAAACCATTCACTGCGCCTACTTTTAAGTGAATAGTTGAGGGCAATGGAAGCAAAGATAGCAACCTCCAAAATAATATTTTTCTGGTTATGATGTCATTCGTAGTTTATCAACTTTACTTTTATAAAAAATCATGAGTTGTGTTGCAAATGTAGTTTAAAATCCACTTCTGATGGTTTGAAAATAGTGTTTGGAAGCAATACATAGCAATATTCATCAGCCATTTTATTCGACCAATGACAGGCTTGAGATTTAAATTTTCTAAATATCCGTGCCATAAAAATATTAAGAAAGTTTTTTGAATTCGTGTTTCTATTAAAGCTAATTTATTAGTATCTTAATGTTAAATTCAGTGAAATTAACATTTCTAACATAAAGACTCTTTGGCATTAGTGTAGCAGTTTTTGTTATTTTTCTCGAAAACACCAAAACGGGAGTTGCTATCTTTGCTTCCAATGCCCTCATTTATCTGTATGTTTGTACAAGAAATTATGTGTTCTGGCAAGTGAAGAATACAGTTTTGTGAGTGAAAGAGGACCAGAACCCTGGATGAGTGCTTTCAAATCGATATAAGGCCAATAGGCATGTAGCCAGTTCAGTAGATCTTAGAGAGTCATTAAGGAGGTCCTATTGCTCGTGCTGCAAGCGTCAGCTAATGTTTTTTGTTTTTCATATTTTTAGCAAGTAGATTAAAAATATTATCACTAAAAATAATTGAAGTAATTGCCTATGAATATAATTTTTTCCCGATTTTGAATCTCTGACTTTTGCATGTGTATTGACTACACCGCACCGGGTAATGCATATATAAAAATGAATGTAAAACGAACTCCCTTTCTAAACACGAGTTTTTACTCTATTATAGAGGCAGAAACGTTATTATTTATTATGTATGTACAAAACATTTGTAATTTTATACTTATTTTGTAAAAAAAAAATTCAATAAACATTTGTTTAAAAAAAGATTAGATTTGGTACAATTATGTAAAATTAAATTTAAATTAAATTATAAGCATATTAGATACTATTCATCCTCACTAGGTAAGGTTTATCCCTGTTCTGAGGTAAGTTGCATTTATTTATTTTTATATAATACAGCATATTTAGTCTTCGTAATGTGTAGAGATGATTTATGTATGGAAATTTTATATAGAATGAAGTAATTTAAAAAAATGTGAAAATCTTACAAAAATGGTGGAACAAAAAAAATTTAACTGTCATGAGAGTGTATGAAACTGAAAAAAATATATAGAAAAATGTCTAAAAAGTCATTAAATTTGAAACTCTTTTCCATGATGTTTTTCTTAATCAATTATGTTCAGTGATGCAAACTTCTTTTCTGAAATGGTTGTGGATGCAGCTAACGCAGTGAAAACAGTTGATCCCAAAGGAAATGTTTTGTACCCCATTAAGTCCGTGAACGTGTTGAAGGCTCACGGAAAGAGTACAAGAGAGAGTATCCTTGTAAATGGATATGCCCTTAACTGCACTGTTGCCTCACAAGCTATGGTGAAGAAAATTGTAGATGCGAAGATCGCCTGCCTTGACTTCTCACTGCAAAAGGCCAAGATGAAGATGGGAGTTCAGGTAAAAACAAATCAATAGTTTTTTCCGTCACCATATCATCATACAAATAATAAAAAATTATGTTAAACAACAATATTTAGAGTTTGAGACAATATTGTTGCTTTATATTACAACATCACATAATATGTACATTCTATAAAGGTACACAGCCGAAATTCCCTCCCATTCACAACACTACCTAGATAAGCCAGGAAACAATGTCCACTTGTCAAAAATGTTTTTTTATTTTTATTTTAATTATTTTATTTCTGTCATACATTTATTACGTCACATAGTTTAGATGAATATTTTATATAATTCTTAAGATTATCTAAAAATATCATTTAAACTTTTATATGTGGGTTTTTAAATATTATGTCCCTGTAATATTTTTTTTATATTCTTCACCACAGGTTCTTGTAACAGATCCCGAGAAGTTAGAAGCCATCCGTGCCCGTGAGCTCGATATCACTAAGGAAAGGATAGAGAAGATTCTGGCCACCGGAGTGAACGTGATTTTGTGCTCGGGCGGAATAGACGATCTCTGCCTCAAGTACTTCGTGGAGGCCGGAGCCATGGCTGTCAGGAGATGTAAGAAAGCCGACCTAAAGAGGATCGCCAAAGCAACTGGAGCTAAATACCTCACATCCTTGACCAATTTAGAAGGTATGTAGCTTAAATCTTCTTCCTTGCCTCTTCCCAGTTCACCTAGGGTCTGTCCTGCGGGCTCCAAGTCTTTCTACTTGGTGTCATCCACTGATCAGCTATTTTTTCCTTGGGTCCCTTGTAATATTGACGATTGAATATGGACAACCTTGAGTTCTCGCTTCTGACCATGTGATCATCATTTTGTCAGTAACACGTCCGTACCATCGGAGTCTAGTCTCTTTTAGTTTCTCTGGGATATGCGTGACCCCAAAACTACCACGAACATGTTCATTTTTTATCTTTTCAATCCTGTTATAACACCTGCGGACCATCTGAGCATCTTCATTTCTGCAGTATTTATTTTCTGCTCATGCTTTTTCTTTATGGTCCAGCGTGTAATTTCCTTAAATGTAATTCCTAAATTGATTTAGGTTTTATACTATGACAGATTTGTTTATTTGTGGACACCTTTTCTGTGAATAGGCAAATGAAGAATACAGTTCTGTTTGGAAAATAGAACCAAAACCTGGAAGCATGTTTTCGACTCGATGGCTACTCTTATGTAAAAATCCTGAAGAAGGAAAGTGAGTGTGGATAAAGTTGGCCTCTTAGTGTAGTAGTTGACGTATTCGCCTGCCATCCTGCAGGTCCTGGGTTCGATTCCTGGCAGGATTGTGAAACATCTGTTTTAAAGGTGGTTTTATACTATAATATTTAACTGTCCCTGGGCTGATACCTGAAGCGTAAGACTAATCCTTTTGCCTTCAAATAACAGATGCTCGAAATATACTGCATTTGGTTTCCAGTATAGTGCCCTATGCACCATCGGTTAGAAATAGAGGTATGATTATTGGGTAAATCCTACACAGCATTTTCAAATTTTGAATCAACATTTTAAATTTTTAAAGGAAAATAAATTCATTTAAGATTCCCAATATTTTTATCAATCCCATCTTTCAAATTCTAAAATAGTACATAAAAATATTTTATGTTTTGAGTATGTCCAAATTTATGTATCTTTATAGATAAATGTTGGATTTAATTCATTAAGGATTTGCTGGAAATGATGCTAATTTTATTAAGTCTTCGGTTTCTTAGTTCACATTTACTGAGATATTTTGCTATTGAAAATTTTTGCACTGTTAGGGGGTATACTGTTTGTACATTGTATTTACAATTATTAAATTACTATGTTTTATGTAAAAATGCATATGTATTGCAGTAATTTCTATAGTGCCGTATTGTTTTTTTTTTTTTTAATTAAAGGACCTTACCCTCATCCTACCATATTTTCTCTTCATTTTGATGTAGGTAATAATTGCAATAGAGACGATTTTTTATCATTTACGCTAAGAAAATGCACATTTTTTTTCTTATTAAAATTACATATGTTTTCTTTCCAGGCGAAGAAACCTTTGATGTTAAGATGATTGGGGAAGCAGCAGAGGTTGTACAAGAATTTGTTTGTGACGAAGAGTTACTTCTTATCAAAGGGTTAGAATTTTTTATTTTTTTACAATAATTTCACTGTACTGAATAATGAAGCTCGTCAACCCACTGGAGCATTTTTATGGCCTGTTAGTGACTACATTCTGAGTAAATTTTTGAAACATTCTGTAGTAAATAGGTGCGTAGATTTTTACGGTCACTGTTATCAATATGTATATTTTTTTGGGTGATCTTGTGTATGTTGGATTCATTCCGACGTTTCGGCTACCATTGCAGGAGCCATCTTCAGGGTAAACTGTGTATTTTGTAGAGAAAATATGTGTTTATGTACTAGTAATTACTACTGTGTCACAGTCGACAGTAGGCATATTCCGTGTCATCTTTTTAGTGTGTAGCGCTGAGAACCATGTTGATTTTAATTTCAGCCCGTCGTCTTTGTTATGTTATTTAGGTGTTTGTGTATTTCAATAGGGAAAATCAGTTTTTTTTTTTACAATTTAAATTAATAAGAGTCTATAAAATAAAAGTTTCTGTTGAGAAAAAAAAATCTTACTACTTATTAGTAGCATAAAATATATTTTTATAATTTTTAATTCCCACGAAAGTTGTCCATTGCATTGGCCATGTCCCTAATACATCACGATTCATGTAAATTTTAAACTTTGTTTGTGACCATTTAAATTCGAATAGAGCATCGTCACAATTATCAAGGCCAAACAAGTCCCGTTTTTGTAAGGACATATTTTTTAAAGTTGTGTATAAGAACATTTCTCCACAATATCCATTTCATGTATTTTTTTCGGTATTTGTAGTATGTGATATTTTCCTATTACCTTATTATTTGTTAACTGTAAATTGTAGTTGTATTCAAAATTTTTGGTTCGATGGCAAAAAGATGTCTTGTGTCTATAAAGTGTTCCGCTATTGCAGATTGTTATTGCAATTCTGTTGTTAGCTATGATAGTCCTCTATCAAAATATTTTATTTTTAAAAAAAAGGAAATTCCTGCATGAAATTCACATTTCTGATCCGTTTGTCTGTTATTGATAGAACGTCCAGAGTCGTGTCCTGAAAGATTTAGATAGATTATATTCACAGACATTACAGCTAGACTGATCGCAGAAACATGGTTCAAAAACAGAACAGAAAAAGTAATGCATTACATATTCAACAAAACTGAGTTTCTTGAAATATAATAAGAAAATGTGCACCTTACCGGTAGATCGCAAAGTCCAGCCAGCAAAACTCTGGACGTTCTATCTCTAAATATTGGTTTCCATTACATATGTACAAATACTAAGAAAATGTGTATTTTGTGAGAGGCATTTGTGCCATTAAAATAAATTAATGATAAGTTTGTTATTAGAATACAGTTGTTATCCTTTAACTGCTTTCTACTTGTTATAATAAAATGTTTTTTTACTTGCAGTCCCAAAGCACACACCGCCGCTTCCATAATCCTCCGCGGTCCCAGTGACACATACTGCGACGAAATGGAGCGCTCGGTGCACGATGCTCTGTGTGTCGTGAAGAGGGTGTGCGAGGGGAAGAAGGTGGTCCCAGGTGGAGGTTGCGTGGAAGCCGCTCTCTCCATATATCTGGAAAACTTTGCCACAACTCTGGTGAGATTTGACAATTGTATTTTCATCAGTTTTTCTGTTGTTAAGAAACTTAAATAAACTTTTAGTTTATCATGAAAATAAGATTTTGTTTTTAGTTTTAGTACTTTCAATTAATTGAATCAAACTATGCCTTTAATTTATCAATAACTTGTGAATTTCTTTAACAGTTATTTTTATACTGTATTGTTCAACGGCCTTTGTTTTTATGCATCATCTGTTTTTCAATCTCTTTCGAGTCTTAAGCAAAATAATATCTGATAGAAAATTTATTTTCTAATGTTAAAGAACTAAACAATATTGAATCATGTATAAATATCATTGGCAAATTTTTTTAATGCTGTATGGAACAAATTGTTCAAGAGAAAGGAATTGAAAAAAATATATGTGTTTCTTGTTTTTCTATTAGACTTTGACAAAACAATGCATTTCTTTAAAACACAAAATATAATCTTATTAAAAGTTCATATTTATTTGTAGGGATCACGTGAACAGTTGGCGATTGCCCAATTTGCTCAGTCTCTTCTGGTTATTCCCAAGACCCTGGCTGTGAACGCTGCCCTTGATGCCACAGATCTAGTAGCTAAGTTGAGAGCTTATCACAATGCTAGCCAAACAAAGGTAAGATTTCCTATTTACAATTCAAAATAAATTTCATACTAATTAAATAATAAATATAGTAGAAAAAAACAGAATCGTTTTTGTAAATAACAGCTAAAATCTTTTTGCATTTACACTAAAAAATAAACATTTTAATTGGCATTTTAGTTTCCTGTCTGAGATATACAGAACATTTTTCTTCATCCGAGTTTTACACCCCTAAAGCTATGGTTTCCTAAGAAATAAGGTACAGTCATTTAGTGGCTGTTTGGTGGTGGTGGATGGCGTCATTAAAACGTCTGTACAAACCAATGATGCTTTTTTCCTTGAGACTGTTGATTGTGAACAGAACGACAAACGTCGATGCCGCCATTTGCAGGACGGCCGTCTTAGCGGTGCAGACATTCTTCAAATGGTTTGTTCTCGTGTAGCTGTGAACATTGTTGCCTGTCAATGCTGTCAGAATGAGTACTAAAGTGATGTGAAATTGACAAAATGATGATTGTTTTTGTAAAAAATCGTGAAGCTTTATGTAATGTAAGAGCAAAGACTGCAAAGAAGCCCATTTAAAACCAAATTTGTGAATAAATATCTGGACATCACTTGAGATATCAGATATAATATAATGTAAATAACAAACTGATTACTGTAATTAATTGTATATGAATAGTAAAAAATTGTTTATTTGCTACAGAAAAAAGTTTATCATCTATTATAATATTGTTTTTCTATTTCGAAACATTTCCTATAATGATATTATTTCGATGTAATTGATTTCCACATAATAATGACCACTTAAAAATATGACAGATTGCGAGCACTTATAACAGCGTAAATTTTTGAAAGGTGAGTTGTCAAATGACACTGCTTTCTTTAAGCTTACATCTCTGGACACCGTTGAGACGGGCATTTTATTATGCCCACCGCATCACGGCATATTATGGCCGCTAGGTAATGGCACCGCTTTCCTAGGAAACCATAGCTTAAGTAAAATAAACCATTACATAATTTGTTTTACCCTTATGACTTAAATTAGGAACACTGTTAAGAATTTATTTTTTCTATGGAGTAGAACCTAAACATTTTATTAACTTTTCAAGAAACTATTTATTATCACATATCATCATAATTCCCTTATCCACTTCTTATGATGCATAGAGCATTGAATTGGTACTTCCAATTGCCAGAAATAGAACCAAGAATCTCACTCAAAAATGCTCGTCCATGTTCTGGTTCTGGTTTTCACATTATTATTTATTGTGCCCAGAGACACACAATATTTATGACACGTAGAGTGTTAAAGAAATATGTATTTGCATTCTTATGTTTTATTCTAAAATTTTGATTTCGGGACCATTTTCAACAAGTTGTAAATAACTCACTATTACAAAATGTGAAGCAAGTTAGGGTAGAAGGGGGTTCGAACCTCAGACCTCTGATTTGTGAGTCCGCAACACTAGCCACACAACCACATCTCGATTCTATAAAATTCTGACAACTCTCTTATAATTATTTTATTTTTATTGCAGGCCGATCAGTCAGACTACAAATGGATTGGTCTAGATCTCTACAAGGGTATTGTGATAAACAACAGAGATGCAGGAGTCCTGGAGCCAGAGATGTCCAAAATTAAGGCTCTCAAATTCGCCACAGAAGCGGCCATCACCATTCTCCGCATCGACGACATGATCCGCCTCAACCCTGAACAGTCTCAGGGCAAGAGCTACGAAGATGCCTGTCACAGTGGTGAACTAGATGGATAATCGGACATTAATCGTATTTTTAATATTATGAAATTATCGCTTAAGTATTTTTACTTCATCTGGATGAACAACTAATACTTGCATTTGTAACACTTCTTAGCTTATTGTTATTTCCAGTGATATAAGAACATTGTTGATATCAACAGTTATTATTTAATTTATGTTTTAACACGCGTCTCAATTCATGTTTTCAATGTTATTTTAATGCTCACATATATTCATGTCATGATCACAGCTATATTGTTTAATTTATCACCTTTGGCAGTATTGTCAATTGAATAAATAAAAATTTAACACCTATTTACATAACATACTTATTTTTATTTCTAACCCCAATCCTGTCACCCAATGGCTTATCAATATTTTTTAAACGAAAATCAAGAAGTATTATCTATTCAGTACTATCTATACTATCTAGTTGTCAGCGCATCTTCCTGGCATGAGAGAAGTCTCAGATTAAATTTTTGCCATAAAATGTTAATTAGCTGTTTTCACACGGCAATATTTTATAGTTCATGAACTGACACAAAAGGTTTGAGATATACAGAGAATAATGCACCAATGCTGCCCTATGCACCATAATGTATTCATTTTATATGTAGAGCACATAAATAGAGGTTGCAAAGTTCATGAAACCCGACAAATCTTCAGACGACTATTCAGTAATATTCCTCGCTAAAAACTATGTTACATAGAGAATGTCCACATCCGCTCCTAAGTGGATTATGTGAAAATCATCAGACGCCTCCAGAAAACCTTATCGCTAGCCAGCACTCACCTCCTTCTACGTCAATCCTGGGTCCCTTCAAGTGCTGCCGAATAAAGCCAAAAGATCATCATCTGAATGGCAGGACCCCGCAGGTGTGAAGAAATATTTTTTTACCTTAAATGTTAGTATTAAAAAATGAAGGAGATAAGTGTGCTCGGATAGATCCATAAATAAAATTTAAGTTTAAAGCAAAAACGCCATTGTCCATGATCACTATTTTTAGCGAGAAAACTATTTAATTTCAATGTGCAGATTGAACTTAAAAGAAATATTATTTTTGTTACTAATTTTGTTTGTCTTCCCAAAAACAGTGATGGACAGCGGCGTTTTTGCTCTTAACATCATCTCATAATTTTGTTATAAAAAATACATGTTTATGTCATAGTACTGAAGCTAATGAAGATTTTCAGAAATATTAATTACCTGCAATTATCAAAAGAAATCACACTGCGATTATTAAAAGACAGCATAATGAAAAAGTTTATTGATAAACAGATAATTGGTATTTTTCGCATGGGTCTTTTCATTACATACCAGGATGACTACATCTGCCCAGTTATATTTGTATAAATATGTACTCGGCAACTCTAGCGTCATTATGTTAACAACGAATAATCCAATAAGCTTATAACAGAACTACACCCGTAACTTTAAAAACCTGTGTTTAATGAAACTATATTATAATAGTATTGTTTAAAATACATATTATATTCAAGTGGTCTCATAATAAAGTTTTGAAATATTAATTCATACCTACTTGAATATAAAAACAGTACACAATAGAATATTCACTCTTTTTTAATTGCTTCTAAATTATATAGTGCATTTAAAGGTACATGTTAGAGCTTTTTTTAATGTTTAAACTATTATAATATAATTTCTGAAAATTATTGACCTATACTCCTTTTATCCAACAACAACAAACCATCACGCCGTTTCTCTGTAAAGGTAGGCAGAGGAATATAACGCTACATCACTTTATTTGCATACAGATCTCGTTTTCCGTTCATTCAACATCTTCTCCAGCATGCCGCCGATTATTCTGACTTTTGACATGTCCATCGTCAGATAAACAAATTCCTCCATTAGTTTCGGTATAACCCCATTCATAGTAATTCCACATTTAGTCAAACTTTCATTTGTTTCAAAAACCATCCATACATTCGATTTACCGAGATTCATCAGGCAATCGCTTCCCTTGCATACATTGTAAATTTTTGTTACCAAGAATTGCAGGTCCTCTGTTGTTAGCGAGAAGCACGGCATCATCAGCATATAAAAGGCAATTGACAATTGAGAAAGACAATTACGTAATAATTATTTACAGTTACAGTAATGATAATGTCTATAGGTTTTGCATACAACAATATATTGAATTAAAAAATTACGTTTCTTCAAAAACTTTGAATTCTCGCGGACAAATTGTTACCTGTATCAGCATTCTGCGTCAATACCGGTCCTTACAAGTCTCTTTCACTCTCGCGCACTTATTTATTCTGCATCTCGCTCCGTTATTTAAAACTTCTCCGCTCGTCGAAAACTTTTCAGTTATTTTCGAGACGTTGCTCCGTGAGGTAGTGTCGCATCTGTCTTTGATACGTGTTTATTTGTTTTATTTTGACATAATACACAGTAATATATCGAAAGCGTCGTTGTAGGATCTTTGTTTCTTCGCCGGCTACTTCCAAATACATAAAAAAGAAGTAAATGTGAGATCATAATCTTAAAATAAACAAATTGATAAAATCGTGAAACAGGTCGTGCCAAATTAACACTGCGCGGAATTGAAAATACTCCCATTGTAAAAAAAACGTCTCCAATAAAATTGTTGATAATTTTAAAATAATTTTAAAACTCCGCGGGATACTATACTGTGCGTACGTAACATTGTTTATGTATTTTTTGTGTTGTGATCGGTTTTGATTGTGTGGTTAAAAAATGTAAATAATTCGTATAGTCCAGTGACGCCCTTGTTTATATTTGGTGTCAAGTGTTTTAAAAATATATTTTTGCAAAAATATGGGGTTTTCTGCGACCCTACAGGGCCGCGCGGCCCACGAGGCGCTTATCGCCAGACAGGACGCAGAAATACGCCTTTTGGAAAATATTAAAAGGTGTTTGGCTAATAAGGTGAAGTGTGACAAGGAGTACGCGTCCGCTCTATCCACCGTAGCTACGCAGGGGCAAAAGCTAGAAAAATGCGAAGAGCTTTCAGGTGAATATAAATAATACATTATTGAAAATAATACGGATTTAATTTCAGCTTCTTAAAATATTTCTGGATGTTTGGAAGAAGTTGCCATCTAGCAATTTAGTTTATATCTGTACTCAAATCATGGATCATATTTGTAATTAATTTAATTATTATCTTAGCAAAACGAATTGTTTTTTTTTTTTACGTATTAGATAGTTTTGACATTTTGGCTTAGAAATCGTTAATTTTGAACTGTGATAATGCGGAAAAATGAGGTGAAGTTGTTTTTACTCAAATCTGTTTTACTCGTGACTATTTAGTTGATAAGAAAAAAAGATATTAGGTACATATACTACATGATGCATTGCCAAGAAAAATGTCAATTCGATAGTTACATAATCTTACATTTGCGGAAAAAAATACTTTTACACTTTCCTTTTTGTGCAATTTTACTCAGTGACGTTTTTTTTGACATTGTAATACAATTAGGTACAAAAAATATAAAAGATACTGATGGAAATTAAATTATTTTCATTATCACCCCATAGTAATAATCCCTTAGCCGCACAATGGTGCATAGGGTATTGTATTGCTACTCATTGTGAATTTTCTGTACGGATATGTAGAAGTATTTGAGAACTTGTAACTGATTATATACATATTTTAAAATCATCATCACCATCCGCACCCAGCGGGCATAGGGCAGTATTGGTACTCGAATTCAGCGTGTCTTGATCATTTAATACATAAAGGCAAGATGACCGATCTTTCAATTAAAAAAAAATGGGTTTTCAATTTTTCACACAGGAAATTCAATTTTACCTTGCAGACAATTATTGGCCCCGGGAGTATTTGGTGAAAAAATACATTGTTTTAAGTTTAAATGCACGTCTAATTTACCGGGAACCCGAGTCCTTGAAACAAATAAAAATTATTACACATAATATGTATTATATATAAATTAAACATTTAATAAATTAAAAAATCTGAACAAAAAATAATTGTGATAAGTATGTGCCGTGTGCCCTAATCGTACATATGAAACAAGGGGAAGCGAACATCACGGTACACATATCTACGCACTGAAATGTCATAGTTGAAGATAAAATTCTCCCTACCGACTACTAAGATACACTACCGATCCCCCCACCGTCAAGTTTTGATGTAAGTACATCGGTTTATACCGACGGGTCTAGAACTTCTTGATGCGTTTATCTGCGCATTAAAATTTTGGTTCCACCAAGCAATTTTTCCTTTAATTACGATTTATTTAAAATCTTTTTGAGATTAGCAATTCTTATCTTAACAGCCTATTCAAAATATATGAGAGAAATAAGTCGAGAAGAAAATTAAAATATAAGATAATCTAGGCCTAAGAAAGTTGCGTTTTTGCCTGAATTGGGATTTTTCAGTGTTTATGATCGCTTTGAAGTGGGCACTTTCTATCACAGAAGCCTATTTAAAATATAAATGAGAACTATTTTAAATGTTAATGAAGTAAGGAACGCGGACTAATTGTTGCGGTCATTCATTGGTTCGTTTCAATCATATGATGTCGAGATGACAAGTAGGTTGAACATACCGAGGAAGATACAGATAGTACAGAAGTTAAGTATACCGTCTCGATATGTACAGATGAAGATAGCGTACATAATTGAGGCCCAGATTTACAAGCAAGTACCTTAAATTTGGGATATGAAACCATAAAAATACAAAATATATACACGACACAACGATAAACTTACAATAATAATAATAATAATTCGTCATTGCAGACCCTTATCCGCACCTGATGGTGCATAGGGTGCAACATTGGTACAATCAAAGAAGCGAATCTCGATCATCTGTTACAAAAAAGTAAGGTGAATTTTTTCGCTTCAGGTGCCAGTCCAGGGACAATGAAATATTGCAGTGTAAATGAAAATAAATATTTAATTTTGACCATCCCAGGAATCGAACTCAGGACCTCAAGCATGGAAGGCGAAAGCGCCAACCACTACACTACTAGGCGGGCTCTTTTTTTAGTTGTCGAGTCGTAAACACTCGTCCGGGATTCTAGTTCCAATTTACACAGAACTGTATTCTTCATCCGCCCGGACACTATTATAATAATTTTTATTACCTGTCATAAAATTTAATTTACTTTGTAAACTTAAGGCTGCTTTGCGTGCGTTTTACCAGACTGCAGACTTAAATAATAATTTCAACGTGTTAGGATATTAGGAGCAAACTTAGAAATCTCCACCAAAAACGGAAAATTAGTTATTGATGTCAAAATAAACTATACATAAACACCCACCTACCTACCTAAATAATAGCGTAATTCAAAACCGAATCTAAATCTTGCAAAAACATATTTCAGTTATACTACTTGACACCGCAAGCTGAGTTCTCAAGCTTCTCCATCGAGTTGGTTAAGCATAATTACAAATCTCTCAATTATTTTTTCAAAGTTTTTCGCAAATATCTCAGTAACTTCTTCAGATTTCTCAGTTTGCTTCTAATACCCCCATGTTGAATGTCATTATTTCGATTGTCCAGCGCCAGTTTATTATTTGATGAGAGTAAGTATTCTAGAACTAGAACCGACCGACAACGTAATGGTTATGTTTGACTATGGTTTTATGGTCGTTTTATGAGAGCCGCGACCCAAAAATTATTTCGGCGTTTAAATCTAACAAAAGACAACTTGGCTGGGTTCGTAAACATAATAAATATATCCGTTATGAGTAAAATCACGTCTTAAGCCCCTAAATTTACAAAAAAATTCAATGTCTTTTGAATAAAAAAGTCAACAGATGGAAGAGTTGACGAAATGTGGATGTTTAAACATAAACACAGTGTGTAAAGTGGCCACTTAAACAAGCCGATGACAGGTCATAAGCCCTGTGAATGCCTAGACTTCCATATTCCCCTCTCAACAATGTTTCCTTCTCTGTTGCAACAGATTTAGAACTAAACAAAATATTTATATTCCATAAAATAAAATAAATAAAAGTACTTTGTTTTTAACCACTATTTTTTTTCCGTCGACTGGTTTCAAAGCAAACAAGCTTCTTCGTCAAGGTTCACGTAACTAATGAATTCTTTCCCATTTTTTTTCCATGTTTACTAAATACTACTTGTGGAGCCAATAGATCAAGTCTTTTTTTTCCCTAAAAAGGGTGGTAATTTGATATGAATATTTTTGAATCTAGACAGAAGTGGACTAAAATTATTAACCACAAAGTTAGTGCTTCAAATATGAAATTTATATTCCATTCGAAATTCCAACGTACTGGCGATATCAGAACAAAAGAACAACAATCATGCCCCAATTTATTTAAAAATAAACTAAGACTCATTATATCTGGCTGCGATACACTCCCACTCGCTTTTTAATTATGCACACGCTTAAACACAACTGGGCCCCGATTACAATGAGAAGTTAACATGTATCTTCAATTTTATCCACAAAGTAAAATTGTGTTTTCTGTATGAAAAGCAAAATATACATACATTTTTTCTTCCAAACATGTTCTTTAAATTTTCATACAAATATGCTTATTTTCGTACACAAATATAGGGTTTTCTTTATAGACAGTCAAAGATAACTCTGTTAACTTCCCATTGTAATCGGGGCCCTAAACACTCTTACATAAATACACACAAACACACCCTTTTACATATATATAATTGATATAATTTTGTTGTATCTGAATTTTCCTGTCTGCAATATAAGTAATTTGTGTATATTTTTTTTGTTTTATGTGTTATTTCGTAATTTTCTGTTTGCGAGAAGATTACCTCTAATGTTTCTAAGTAATTAGTTCGGAAACATTTTCCCTTTGCCAACTTTCTGGTATTATGACGTGTCCAACGCCCCTTCACAGTAAACGTCTTCAGAGTGATTGTTCGTACAAAATAACAGACTGAGGTAATGGTAAGTCTAAACCATTATGTTTTAAGTTTTTATAGAGGTAGATTCTAGCAGCCATGACTATTATTAGGTTCCATTCCAATGCACAAAGAAAATGAACCAAGGACTCACAGTTTAAAAATAAACTATTATTGTCGCTACTTGGAACACTTTCTATTTGTCCACAAACAAATCTGTGTTTCCTAAACAAAGAAAAAGCTTATTTCTGTATTTGTTTTGTTAATACCTCATACATATAGTCGAATCAAATTAAAATATTGCGACGCCGCTCAACTGTGGAGGTTGGCTCTCATCACTGATCATCAGTGTGGCCATATATGAAGCGAAGTTTAGTCGCTCTCAAAAAATAAAAATCCCCAAATATACCACTCTCTAGGGAGTAGAGAAAATTCAGAATACCACCTCAGGAAGAAAATTCTTCTTAAACCAGGAGATACGTCTTCTTCCTACTCTGCGTTTTCCTTCAACTTTTCCTTGTACGGACTAATTTATAATTCCTCTCCCCGCATAAAACGTCCAAAGGACTTTAACTCAACAAAAAGTTTAAGACATTCGTCAAATGGCAAAATATGTATCATATTCACTTCATTTTGTCATTATTCAACCCATTTTGACGAAAACGTAATGATAATTATTTAACTTTAATCTTTTTTGGTGCAAATATCTCGAAGTATTGTAAATTGCTGGTAAAATCGAATATTTTCTTTTTTAGTAGTAAAGTGTAATGGCTTAATTATTTACGAGTAGCTTACTAAAATAAAAGCGATAGCAGTGGTTTGTTTTACGTATCAAATATATGGGTAGGTTGCCATACAAGTCAATGTCATAAATAACAGGTTTTTCGAAATAGATATGAAGATAATATTTAAATTAACCATTATTCAAAATACAAGAATCGTGTAAGACTAAAAAAGTGGCATTTTTGTTGATAGCACGGCATTTTTAGGGTTTACGGCATACGAGAAATCAGCAAATTGTCCAAGCGGTCAATCTTATCACTATTTGATTTATGTATAGCAAATATTTTAAACGATTTATTTTGTTATTGTGTCGCAATATCTATGTATTTCATTAAAGTTATTAATACATCAGTTGTTCCTGTAGATAAATCATAAGGTATTTTTTTATTGAATAGACTTTATAAACGCACAATGAATTTTCCCTTTATACGTACATAATATTATATAAACAACTTATAACCTGTCGAATTGAATGATCAAAATATATATTCAATATGGAAAATCATCAAATAAAAGAATCTGATAGTGGAATGGCGTATAATAACTTAAAACTGAACAGCTAGTTGAATGTTTGTTCTGTCTACAAGTAAGTTTGTGGCACAATATTTTTTGCGTGTATACGATTTTCATAAACCCATGAAACACACCATGAGTCTTTAGTTTGAAATAAGAATACTGTATATTATCCATAGTATGTTATATATTATCCATGGATATTGGAGCTCTATGTAAGAATAGAGAATGGAGGCGTTGACCGAAGCGGAAGACAATAATGGGTGAATGTTAATATAGAATAGATGTGAAATCACTTTCAATAGGTGTGCGCTGTCACGGACCGAAATATCGCTGCTCGCCGTGCTAAGTTGTTCACCTTCAAATTCGAATTATTCATAATAATAAGTCAATTATATATGTATAGGTAGGCATTGGGTATTTCTATTGAGCCGTCATCTGTAGCTGGTTCGAACTTTTTACAAATCGACGCCGACGGTCCAAATGAATATCTGTATGACAACTGTCATTTTTAAGCATGCACAAAAATAGCTCCGGCTAGTTTTAATGAAATGCCGTGCATCGCATGAGACAATGTGTTTTTTTTTTAAAAAATGCTAATTATGGTTGAGCATAAATTTTTATTTTTGATACCAGAAAAAATCTTAACAAGCTGTATAATACAGCAATTTAGCAAAAGCGTTTCGAATGCTAAGCCAATTGATTTTGCGTGTTTATAACATTAGGTATAAATTAAAGACCTCTGTTTAAAAACATCAAATGTCCGAAATTTTCCAAAACGATATTTTTTGATTTTATTATTCTCTGTTTACGCGTCCATATAATTGTTCTTTCCAAAGTCGTAGGTATATTAAATTCACTGTTAAAGATACGATGTTTTTTGTGAAAACAGCGAATGTCCACATCAATTTTTATGAATGAACAAAAAATATAATATTAAAGTTAGTATATGACCTTCCCTATCTAACTGCAACTAGAGAACTTTTTAAACAAACTAAGCAATTAAATATAACTGAACTCTTTCAACTAGAATCATTAAAATTTATCCGTAAATTAGCCACTAATGTAATTGTAGAGGAAGAACTAAAACTTGTAAAAAATTGTAGTCAAATACGAGAATATCAGACAAATACCATATGCAACTTTCTAAAACAAGACAAGGACAATCAAGACTAATGAACCAGGGACTGAAATTATACAATAAACTACCAGACAAAACTAAACAAAAGACTCAGACAAACTTTTCAAAAGATGTAAAAACTATTATTTTGAATAAATTAAAGTGAATGAAAAATGTTTGTTACTTTTTGTAAAATGAATGTAATAATCCGTAAGGGTTTATAAATAAACTTTCAAATAAAAAAAATAAATATAAATATATATATAAATATATATATAATTAGTATTTCGATCACTATGTAACGCAACTACCACTCATTGTTTGACAGTTATAAGGTGTTTGGGAGATTCTTTTGTATGGGTTTTTAGCCATAGAATCATAATAAACGAGAAGGCGCGTAGATGCGAGTTTGCATACATCGTACTGTGTCCAAAAGTTTGCCATACGCCTCACCCCTATCCGAAATCCTGCCTGCGCGCATACGTGAAGTGGCCGCGTAATGGTGCCAGACCGTGAACAATATATTTATATATATATTTTTTAAAGGAATATTTGCGTTCTTGTGATTTACCCAAATATTTAATTTGAGGGGCATTTTCAATGAGTTGTAAATAACTCACTATTAGAAAATGGAATCAAGTTGGGATAGAGTGGGATTCGAACCACAGACCTTTGATCCGTGAGTCCGAGACACTAGCCACACGACCACAACCCGGCAAAACACACAACCAAAACACACAACCAAAACACACATATAAGATAATGCTGTGTTATGTTTTACCTCAAAATATATTTTTACTGACTGTACTTTAAAAAAAACCAGGTACTTTTATTAGGCAAATGTAAAAATATCATTAAAGAATAATTTAGTAATTAAGTCAATTAATACCGTCCAATATTATACTAAGGCTTATAATTAGAAAGCCGGGTAAAAAAAATCGGCTACCTTGGCAATACTAACAAAATGTCCACCATGTTTTATTTCACAATCTGACTATTGTTAAATTAAACAGGGTGTAAAATAATCGAATCCTAAAATAATATTGTTCGTTAATTCGCTACTAAGACATGAAATGTGATCCCACCGTGTTCTCTTTTAATCCCAGCACGCTGCCCTAGTTCTTGTATGTTCAATAGACCATTTTGCAAATTGTACAAAATACATTTTATTTGCTTTTAAAGTCAAATAAATAAAAGCAGTAAGTGGAGATTGGCACTAAAAAAATGCTGAAAATACTATTTAATAACGGAAAAATAATAATTCTTTTGCTACATAAACGCGTTATAAGATAATGAACTTATTGGAATTCATAACTCATTTTTTTTAAATGGTCTATTGAACATACAGGGTGTTCATTAAACCCTGTCACATCCGAAACCGCGATGATCATCATGACCAAGAAGACATATTAGCCAAATAAAAAAAAAATAGAACGAATAAAATTTTTAAAAATAAAATATGAAAAATAGCAAATGTTGCTTACTTCTGCAGGGGAGAAACGAGGAAGGGTGAGGGGGGGAGTCTGATACTGCGCCGCGCTCCCCTCACTTCTCCCCTGCAGAAGTAAGCAACAATGAGTCTTTTTTAATATATTTTTTTTTAATTTTCTTTGTTCTAAATATTTTTTTAAATATGCTAATATGTCTTCTTGCCCATGCTGATCATCGTGGTTTCGGATGTGACAGGGTTTAAAGAACATCCTGTGTAAGAACTAGGGCAGCGAGCAGTATTTTGGCACTAACAAATGACACGGCACGGCATAATTATGAAATTTAATTCGTCAGTTGCGTACTTAGCGACGTCCACAGGGGAGCTTATGACCAAAATGTAAAACTACTCATTTTTTTGTAGTTTTCACTCTGGACTACTATAATTCTAAGTTTTTAGCAGTGTTTACTGAATATTTTTGCAAATCTAAATATGGAGAGTTCAACTACTTTACAAGTTTCTGAAAAAACACTATTTTTATTACCACTGTTCAAACTTTTTTTTGCTTAGTTTTCATTAAAAACCGCAAAGGTCCAAATATTGCCTAAAATCATAAAATATCACACTAACATTTTATTTAATATTTAAATATACACACAAGATTTTTTTATTTCTATGCAATACACTTATGATTTTATTTCGTCAAAAGACATAAAAACAATAGTGAAATCGTGGTATTCAGTTGAAATACTCTCCTGAAATATTGTTTGTTTGTGACATTTGGGGTTTTTCAAACGAGGTCCTCAATTGTAATGATTTTCACAACTCTGCGTATAAATAAATATTGGTAATCAATATGAAATCAATAAACAATCATAAAAAAAAGATGAATCTAGAGCCATTATTACATTTTAATTTTAGTGTAAATTTTAAGCATAAATCCACATACAACGTATCAAAACATAAAGAAATATTGCTTTTAATTCAAAACTTTCTAATTGAAAATCAAACTAGAGAAGAAATCGCATTAATCATACAAATCGAACTCACACAGAAGTATGTGTTTTTTAACCAACAATAAAATAAAATTGATTTGTTACTTTTCACTATCATCACATTATTTTATCATTTCATTAGAAATGTACCATGAACCTTATAACTTTTTACATATATTTTTCTCTAGTAAGCAATCATCGACCCAATTCTTTGCGTAGAAAAATAAGACAGACTTTACCGTTAGGCGTCATCTGCGTACACCGCGACTATTTTATAAAATTATATTTACTGTGTTCGTATGTATGTACAATAAGCCAGCTTCTAACTCTGCCATATTCGTTTATGACACAATATACAAAATTAGCGATGTAATCAGACGCGGGATTGCCAACTCTGCTCGGCAAATGGTCTTGGAACATTAGTAAATTTAATGTTACTTATAAATTCGCTGCATCTTCAAAATCCCCCATATCCCCACGCCAGAGTAAAATTAGATGCATTTTGCATGCAGAGGGTGCAGTTTCTAAAATATTGAATGTACATTTTTTCAAAACAATAATGCCATACACTCGGGGATGAATCCTGAACGAATATTGCAGCCGGTGTAAATGTTGACCCGTTATTGGTCAGTTTTATTATAGAGCCATTTGGAAGTGAGCATTTGATTTGAAGAGGGTTTTGGCAAGCAATTTAGGGCCTTACTCATAAACTTGGCATAAAGTTACGCCTAAATATAGTGGTATAATTCGGAAGGGAATACCATTCTTATTATAGTGGTAGAATAAGGATGGTATTCCCATCCGAATTATACCACTATACTTAGGCGTAACTTTATGCCAAGTTTATGAATAAGGCCCTTGATCTTTTTTATATTAACTAAATTCACTCGCATAACATGGCAGCTTTCAAAAAAAACTGGGAGTGCGGCTAGGAGTAGCAGGCGCCACATTCAACAGTATGAAGGTTGGAGATCGGATATTTAATCATTGAGATCCAAATGCCGCCTATATAACGCCCCTATTCTCCTCTATGGATGCGAATCGTGGCTCCTCACTAGGGTCCAACGCAGCAAAATACTGAGTTTAGATAATAGGTGTCTCAGAAGAATCTTGGGAGTGCGGTGGTTTGACTTTGTGAGTAATGAAGTAATAAGTGAACGGACGCAGCAAACTTCGGTGACAACTATCATCTAGCGGAGTCGATACGGTTGGCTTGGCATATACTATGGATGCCTCCTGAGAGCCTTAACCACGCTTGCCTACTTTGCAAGGCATCAGGTTCTCGACGTCCTGGACGTGCAGTTCATGTCAGAACCGCGAGACGCGAACCTGACTTGGGAGGCCGACCGAGATGCCTGGGGTGATATTCCAAACGCTCTCGCGGCCGTAGAAAACAATTTTTACCTCGCGTATTTTGTATGTAAATACACGAAATAAAAGTGTTTTCTTCGGCTGGGAGAGCGGTTCCGAATAGCGCCGTTAGAGGATCTCCGTGGACACCATATGCTCCAACTAGGGAGCAAACATGAAATGATGATGATGAAATCCACCCCATAACATGCACACCTCATTCCATTTACTAAATTCCACATACCACACTCCTAACACACAAAACTCTAACAGCACAAACATAAACAATATAACGTGTATTATCATTACATCTTGTTGTCCTTGTTATAAATTAGTATTGTATATTGTGTTGTGTACATGTAATTAGTACTGTGTTAGGTTTATATTTTGTATGAAAAAAATGTATACATATAACACTGTATGCACAGATTGCACAGCATCAAACTATAAATAGATTTTAAAATGTGTTTTCTGAAATTTAATGTGGTGTTTGAAACAAATTACCAAAACAAATGACTCGTAATCATTGATATACATATATGTATGTATACACCAGTGGCGAATGGTGATTTTATTTACAGGTAAGCTTTAAAAAAATATCATATATTTGTACCTACATAGAAGGTACATAATATAATGTAAGTAATATAAACTATAAATTGATATTTTTCTGTGGTTCTGTGTGATACAACAACTCTCATTCAAGAAATCAACTCAAACGACGTAACTTCGTGATATATTATATTATATAGATATATTATCCATTACTTTAATACAAAATTCATGAAAAAGAAATAAATAATAGCACTATGAATTCAGTCCATATTAGACATAGAGTATTAGGTATTCAATTGAAATGTCAACTTGCCGAATCGTTCAGATATTAATAGTGCTAAAAACGGCCGCGTCGAGCGTCATATGTCCTGCAATATGACGCATGAAAGTAATTATGGTCTTATGTCAAAAGTACCATCTCAAAGAAAAATAGCCCTTAAGAAATAATGTTTGAAATACTGTTTTTCAAATCAAGAATCTTCAAATAATTTGTGTAATCTGCAAGTTTAATCTAGGAGAAAAATCCGCACTGGAGTTAAGACATTCAAAATATAGTATCCTTATTTGTATGAAAAAATAAACTGGAATAATCGGCTAGTTTCTTGGCTCACCCGCAGGCGCTGGGCGCGCTTTATTAATATTTATATTTATATTAGGATAAAAATACGAACGGTGGAAATGGTTTAAAATGATTATTATTTATTTGTTTTTATGACATTATTATGTTAGTCTAATTTAATGGTAAGCTGCGCATAATCGCTTCTATACACGGTTCGCCCCTGGTATACACTAGATGCGATACTAAACACCCGTCTTGTGTTGCATTCAACCTAAGTGCCGGAGCTTAGTATGTGGTCAGTAAACGTGAAGCAGCGTAAAAAGGCGCAACATACAGCTTTGGATTAACAGTTAACTGGCATAGACAATGAGGTTCAGTGTTTAAAAATATATATATATACGGAAATAACTCCGCGTGTGACGTCAGAGATTCTCTTCCGCTTACTCCTGATAAGTTCTGTCCATCGGTCCATTCACGGCAAGCAAGCCTTCCATAACTCTCTCATCATTGGCCGATTCATATGGACCAGTAACGTCGTTCGAAATAGTTTGTTTTTATCAAAATGTTTTTTTATTATTTTTTTCGTACATTTTCAGGAAACTTAATTCACAATTTAATGCCTCAATTTTTACTGCGCCCAAAAAACCATTTATTGCATCTATTTTCCCATAGGTCTGAAGTTCCTCATTTGTCTTTTTTCCTCGTTCCAATTTCAAACTATCGTTCTATGAAGCATCAACTCTATTTTATTATACGTCAGTGCTCATAATAGATTAAATTACATTTTTAAAAAAATATTTCCATTCTCGATTGTTGAGGGCTTTGGAATTCAACGACACAAATAAAATATCGTTTTACCTACAAATAATATAATTTTTTATTGCATATTGAACACGATTTGTGAACGTAAAAATAATAGTATTTCTCAGAAATCACTTCCAATACAAATAATGTACTAAACATAAAAACACACGCCTTTCAAAGTGCAATAAAAACATGTGAGTTGAAATGTCACAAAACTGACTTTATAACACGCTATAATCTACGTTAAATTGTTTTGATTTTTATTAGATTTATTTACCTATATGCACTCTGCACCCATGCACAATTGCACATGGTATGAAAGGAATGCATTATTTTTATACGAGCTAAACCCGGCAATGCATTGCTATTGCTGCATTTGAGTATATTCTCGTATATAGATTAAATGAACACAATCGAATGTTCGGTATCAATTATTGTGTTTTGGATAACATCAATTGTGAGAATATGCTGTGACGGGTAATTTTGATAAATGGGTATTTTAACATTGATATTTGTTTATTTATTAAGGAAATCATACAGTCTATATATAAATACAAGGTACAAAAGAACAATGAAAAAAAGTAAGACCAATTACAGATTTCACACTAATTTATTATGAATGCAGGAGGAGAGAGGAAAAAATAATTAGATTCTAAAAAAGGATTTTTTTATTTTATTATAAGACATTGTACAGCTCCAACTTTTCCTCCCTCTCTCTCTGCTTCCATGAACATTTATATTTCTTAGTAAAAATACACAACCAACAAAAATTAATTAGATGCAGGTAGTAGATGTACATATGATTAAGTATAAATTAAGAGTTGAAATTAAACGTTGAAATTAAAATCAAAAGTAAAAGTTAAAATTATTTTATGTCACTGTCTTGCAGATGCCTCCCCGATAATGTGTGAAAAAGACAACTCCATGTTGGACTTTTTATGCCTAATTAAAATAAACAAATCTACATTTCGTTGTCCCATTTTCCGCACCTCAAAACTGAACCGATTTTTTTAGACAAAGTATTAGAATGAAATTTTCTTTTTCGTTCCTTTTTGCGTTTTTCAAAAATAGTTTTCCTATGTGTATACCGTGCACCCAATGACAGCTGATAAAACTGGGCGTTAATAAGTTTGTTTTATAGTTCTTGTTCCCATAATAAACGATTTATCTTATTTAATTATGTACTTCATAGTCCTAACGCTCCTTTATACTTCCATGAAAAATTACAACTCTCAATAGGGAAATATCACATACTACGAATACCGATTGTTGGGGCCAAAACTAAATTGAGCAATATTTCGTTTATTAAATAATTCTTTACAGAACGCATTTAAATTACTAACTTCGTTCCGAAGATTTGGCGGGTTAAAATAATACTTTACAAAGAACGCTTTATTGGTTAATTTTGTCTACCGACTAGCAATTTCAGATGTTATTGTTCGGCTTTGCAACATGTTCATTTATTTCAAAAGTGTCTTATATCGTGAATTATTGTTTTATGCCCTTTTAAATGTCGTCTACTGAAGTTGAGATATTTATTTTTCTGTGTATACTTTGTACCCTTGTATTTTTTTATATAATATTTCACATAACCGGACATTTGTCCTGTGTTCAGATCCTAGTTTAGTTTATTGTTTCTTGTCCTAGGATGTCACATATAATTTAATTTATTGAGGAAGAGAAATTTCGTAATTGTTTGAAAAAGGTCTCAGATATATTTTGTTTGGCACTAAAATATCAGTATTTTTTGTAGAATGTAATCGAAATATGGAAATAATGTAAGTCGTCATCACCAAAGTACTTTCGAAACTACCCAAATTTTTACCGGACACGGAGCTATGAGAAGTTGCCTATATAGGTTTAAATTAAGGAATGATGACTTGTCCATGCGATGATATTTCTTCACAGAGTATCGAACATTTGTTATTTCAGTGCCCATTTTTAAGTTTACAACGCCATAATCTTGACGAAGAATGCAGGAAAGAGGGAATATCCTTAACAGATATCCACACTGTCGTTAAAAGTGGTTATCACGCGCCATTGTTCTTGGACTTTGCAATAATGGTGATTGGACTCATAAAGGTAATAACCCAAAATCATTGATCGAACATCCCATTTCCAAGACAAACAAAAACGATTTTTCCGAGTACCTTAGCCTTGTACATGACACGTAAGGCTACTAAATACAGGGGTCCAAATATACAGGGTGTTCTTTAAACCCTGTCACATTCGAAACCACGATGATCAGTATGAGCAAGAAGGAATGTTGGCACATTAAATACATTTTTAGAACGAATAAAATTTTCAAAAATAAAATATCTAAAAAATCAAATGGTTGCTTACTTCTGCAGTGGTGAAACGAGGAGGGGGGAGGGGGGGGTCTGATATAGCGTCAACCGGGCGGCGGCGCCCCCTCGCTTCTCCCCTGCAAAAGTACGCAACCATTTGTTTTTTTTAATACTTACTTTTTTTTTTAATGTTCGTTCTAGATATTTTTAAAAATATGCTAATATGTCTTCTTGCCCATACTGATCATCGTGGTTTCGGATGTGACAGGGTTTGAAAAACATCCTGTATATAAACAAATAATCATTATGTTTTAGGCCAATGGAATGACCGTTTTTGCGGGAATTTAAAATTACAAATTAAAAAAAAAAATTATGCCACATATAATTAGCAAAAAAGTCGGTCTCATTGCGTTCGCCACGCATTAAGTAAGCAAATAATTGTAAAAAAATAAATATCGATCCACCGTATTGTATTTTATCATGCCTTGGTGTGAAATGGGTCAATCGTGCGACATCACGCAGTGGGCTCGTGGTTTGCACGTGCCCAGCAGTCCAGTGTCCGTGAATGTACGGTAGTGCTTTCATGTCCCCGTTCGCCGTCATTTTGTAAAATTATATGTAGGGCTTTTGTCGGATATTGTCATTCTTCCTCACGACTAAATTGCGATTGCGTCGTATCGACTATTAGTGACTATTTGTTCATTCCAGAGAGCGTGGTGCTGGGCGCGTGGCGGCAGCTGTGCGGCTCGTGGGAGGCGCGCGCGCGCCGCCTGCGCCGCGGCGCCGAGGCGCTGGAGGCGCGCGCGCTGGAGCGCCTGCACGCGCTGGGCGCGGAGCGGCGCCGCGCGCGCAAGGCGGCGCAGGAGGACGCGGCCCGGGTGGCGCAGCACTTCACGCAGGTACGTCACTGCGCGGTTCTTGGGGGGGAGGTGCTGCCATTACTAATCAAAAACGAAATGTTTAGTTTTGTGTCACTGTATAAATCAACTCTGAATTTGATTGCCCAGAAATTGTACAATTGGTGTTGTTTCATGTACCACAACGAGTGTACGTGCAAGGCAACAAATGTTATTTAAAGAAAAAACTGCCGAACTTACGTCAATTACAATTATGGGTTTGCAATTTATTATTTCTAATAAATTTGGGATTATTAATGATATTTTTAACATGAATAATTCACAAATCAAAAAATGTCTAGTACCTTAATTATATTTAAAATGTTTATCTCCATATTTATCTCCATTTTTTTCCTTACATGATCTATCTTTATTTTTATTTCCCATCTTAATTTTTATTTCTCCAATTATTTTTGGTTTATTTGACTAATGGCAACACTAGGGTCCGTAATTTAATTTTCAATTTTGTTTTACTAAACATGTTCAATAATAGGTTACCGACGAAGATACGTTGAATTTTCATGCTAATATGTGTACACATTTTTAGAATTATTCACCACCTTTAAGCTCCGTAAGATATCATAGTTTTGCCATGTTTAGAGAGATGATAAATATGCCATACTTCAGCTTGTCATGAAGGTGAAGATCGAGGGACGTAGAGGGGTCGGGAGGAAACAGCTGTCCTGACTTCGAAACATCCGAGCATGGACCAGGTTAGAACTGTGGAGGAGCTGTTTCGCACTGCTCAGGATGGGGAAGCTTTCTCCCGGGTGGTCGTTCACGCCATACATCGAGTCACGAGCATTAATACAATTTCAAAAGTTTATTTTTGCTATCCTGCAAAATGGCCGATATAGACAGACTGCAGTGTACCTACTTCTGGGGATACGATTTGTTACGGAATAGGATTCTAAATTTGACCGCAGACTTCATCCACTTCGTGTATTACACGATACAATATTGATTGGGTTAAATCTTGCTCAAGATCTTTTTCTTTTTTCAAAATTTCATTCGGTTGAATGTGGAAAACATTCAATCAAATGAAATTCATAGATCTTAAACCAGCCATTGACAGGTCATAACTGTAAAGGTCCTGATTTCCTTCTCTAAAATGTTTTCCATCTGTTGTGATTTGTTGATTGGAATAATTCCCTAGGTAGTGAAATCCGGTCTTTTGTCTACACACATTTGGACAAACTCAAATATTGTATTTGAACCAACTGTGTATGTAAAATAATTCAATCAGATAAATGTCTTCGCAACAATGAAGGTTTCTGCTCTTTTTTCCACTAAAATCAGCGTATGGAAGAATTTAAGAAATATGGATGTTCAAATTTGTGCCAAACGGTGAATGATTCACAGTGTGTAAAGAGACCAATGACAGGTCAAAGGCCTGTAAATGCCTAGACTTCCATATATTCTTCTCTAAATCTCCATCTTTCTTGTAATTCGTTAACCTTCGTTACCTTTTAAGAAATAGCTAAAAGATTTTTTTTTTAAAGAATCAAAAGACTACATAGCGCATTGTCCCAAATCTAACATGTCTTGCGTCTTGCCTCATGCTTACTAAGTTCCTTTTAATATGTGCTAGATACATTATAATATTTGTATATGTGCAAATCTTCAGATTGTAGATAGTGTCTTCGGCTTCTTTTAGCAAATCTGATGGTTTCCGAGAATCGGAGTATGTGAGCATGATGTGTGTACATGCATAATAGATGTGTACAAACTATAAACTTTATAAACTCGTGGTTGCTATAAAGAATACCCACGCATTTGTCAGTGCCCAATTATTTTATTGAACTTAAATAATTATTAATGCTCTATGAACTATGACTGAATGTAAGATTGTAGTAAATGGAGATAGTTTGAAACAGGTCGAAGAATTTGTATATCTGGGTAGTATGTTTACTAGAGATGGAAATATGGACAAGGATATTGAAAGGAGGGTTAGTGCCGGTAACAGAGTTAATGGTGCCTTAAAGTCTGTCGTAGCAAATAAGTGTCTATCGCAAGAGGCTAAATTAGCAGTTCATAATGGAGTTCTGGTACCAACCCTAATGTATGGAAGCGAAGCATGGAGTTGGAAAAAAAGGGACGAAAGCAGACTGAATGCTGTTGAAATGCGATCCCTCAGGCGAATGTGCGGAAAAACAATGTATGATAGGTGCCCTAATGTCGAAATTAGAGCAGAATGCAAGGCTGAGTTAAGCATTATCGACAAAATTAAGAAAGGTCTTTTGCGATGGTTCGGTCATGTGGAGCGAATGAATGATGAAAGAACGGCTAAAAAGATTTATGATGCGAATGTGTCTGGTTGTAGAAGTCGAGGAAGGCCGAGAAAGACATGGCATGATCAAGTACAACAAATTCTTGAAAGTGGTCATGTGAAAAGTCGGAATAATCGACGTGCGTGCATGAGAAGATGTATGAATGTGAAGGAAGCAAAGGAAGTGTGCCAGGACAGAGTGGTGTGGCGTTCTATCCTCTCTGCCTACCCCTCCGGGGAAATGGCGTGATGGTTAGTTAGTTAGTTATTAATGCTCTTCTAGAGGCTCTTTTAGGTCCTGAAAATTTTCGAACCCCGCCATGGCTCTAAATCCAATTATGCGAAGTTTTCCTGCAAGTTAATATTTGTTAGTATTATTTTGGATAATGTTAGTAAATCTTAGTAAATAAAAACGTACCGATATTTTATGTCTACCGGTTTCGAGACGTACATGTATCTTCGTCAAGACACTCACCACACCAACGTGGTAATACTCAAATACACTTTCACCTTTACCATTACCGTTATATATATCGAATTTACGAAAAATCCAAAAATTAAATGCAGTGTTAAAGGGGATGCAAACACCGCCATGTCCGAACGTGCACTAAAATTAAGTTAATAATATTTAGCGATAAGTTGCAGAATGTGCGAGGGTGGGGGTTAGGAAGTAGAAGGTTTTAAAATTGGGAACTTATAAATAATAACATTAATTAAAATGTTTGATCAGAAAGTTAATGCTTTGATTACAAATAATATTATTTTGGTTATTTATTATTTATTAGTTTATAATAAAAATATATTTTTGATATTTTCAATACTAACTCTGTTAATACATTAAAATATAATCTCACTCGTTATTTTTTATAAAAAGAATGAATTTATTTAAAAATATATTATTAAATTTAACTTTGTTTTCTTGGATACATATTTTTGTTTATTTCTTTATATATAAATTATACATTTGTGGATTTATTGCCAAATTCCAACTGATAAAATAACGGTGTTATTAAAATTATTTTAGCTTTCATATTGATCCAAAAAACGTATTATTTATAAAATCTTATTGTAGCATTATTTTTCTTTTTCATTATTACCTAGCTAAATACTAGTCACTTTATGTTTATGTTAAATTACTCTCAATTTTAATTTGCTATATTTATATTTAGAACATAAGGTTTTCTCACTTTAATTGTTATCTTTTATTTGTCATCTTTGATTTGTATATTCCTTTTTTACTTTTTTGCAGTTTTTAACAAAATAAAATAAAAAATATTAATTGGTTTAGTTTTAATTTTTTAGTTGAATTAATTAGTTATATTTCATATTATATATTACGTAATGAATTGTTCACTGCTGTGATTATTTCTGTAAAACTTTTTATTGTAAAAGGTTCTTTGAACCGTTGATATAAAAATAAATAAATAATTTTACGTACAATCGCGCCTTGCGCATTTTTAAAAATATTAAAGTGATCTAAATCCATGCGTTTTCCCGTGACATTCATAATCCGCATACCTACATATTTTTAGAAAAAGTGGTTACGTGATAAAAATAATAAATAACTTAAAAAATATATTAACAAAAAATAGCAATTCAAACAAGAACATGTGTTGGCCATCTAACAACAGCCGTCATCATCCTCTCGAGATAGGTTCTGATACATTCTTTGTCCTATGTAAGAATATTGTCTCTGTGCTAAAAAGTTCTAATAATTTGTCGAGAAATCAGATCGCCATTGGAACTCAGAGTTTCATAATGATGAGAAACTGATGGGTCTGCGTCTCCGTTATGAGTGACCATGACCACTACTGCCTTAAGATGTATATGTATATTGTGTACTTACATATAATGTTTTGTAGTTTTCCTAAAATTAAATAAGTACGAATTATTTTCTGTGTTTTTTGTTGGATTTAGAAATAAGCTGTTTAGTTGATAGTAGCAACCACAGCCGCTAATGTTCCAATTTAGAATGCAGCTTTAGAATTAGTAACTTATTTATTTAGAGTAGTCACGATCACACTTACAACTCAGCAGTTAATCGTCTGTATTCGAAGGTATTATGTTAATACCAGTTGGGATTAAAGTTGTCATATTTGATTTGGATTCAAGGTGTCTCGTGATTGACAGGTGTTCAAACATTGTGTAATGTATAATGATCGTTTATAATGCAGATTTTCTAATATCGTAAGTTTTCTGTTAACTAAATGCTGGTAAAATCCACAGAAATCCTGTTCACCGTTTTCAACCGCCCTTAACCCTCCCTAACCCTCCCTAAAAAAAAACTTTACGATCAAATTCAACCTGAAATTAAAAAAAATACTACGGTGTTTCAATAATTTATTCTACCCTAAGTTAGTTCTCTAGTTCGTCACTTTTTTTTAAGCGTAATATCTTATTGTTTAAACCTAGTTTAAGGAATGTTCTGACGTTTTTTAATCACATATGTTTATGACGACCAACAAATATTAAAAAAATACTAAAATAATGAAAAAAAAATGACATATCTCCCATACTATAAAACTTTAGCCGGGGAAATTAAGATCCAATTAGCAAATTACCTCCACTATGTACGAATTGGCTATGGCGGGTTCAGTTCCAGTCACCTGTAAATTAGATTTTAAATGTTATTCCACAAAGTAAATGCTAAAACAATAAAGGCCTTACTCAAAAACTCGGTATAAAGTTACGCCGAGGCATCTTAATCATTCCCTTCCCGCACATAATGGTGCATAGGACACTGCATTGGTACACTAATCGCAGTGTATCTTGATAATTTTTGTTGCGCTTCAGGTACCAGTCCAGGGACCATAAAATATTAAAATGTAAAAACACCTATTTAAATAAATATACCTCTTGCATGGTAGGCAAATGCGCTGACCATTACACCAAGAGGCCGACAGAATTAAATCAGAAGGATCAAAAACACAGCAAAAATAATAAAAATAAAACAAATATATGGCACATCAACATGGTAAACAGTAAACTCAAACATTTGTAAAATGTAGTCTTAAAAATCTGAGTTGAATCTTGAGTTAAGTATTCACAGAATAAATTATTAAAAAAACTCTCATATGCTAAAAAAACATTTTAAAAAAAAAATTTGGTTACATGAAGGTAAGATGTTCAGACTGACGGTTCAGGTCCCAATCCAGGGACTATGAATTATTCTAGTGTAAAAACACGTTTTTAAATAAATATTTCATGTCAACCATGTCGGGAATCGAACCCGAGACCTCTTGCATGGTAGGCAAACGCTCTGACCACTACACCACGAGGCCGAAAACTAAAAATAGACATCATTTTACGCATTCGGTAAGCCATCATCATCATCATTCTATTTCAGCACCAAATGGTGCACAGGGCACTGTATTGGTACACCAATCGCAGCAATCTTGATCATTTTATCAGGTAAAAACACCTTTTTAAATAAATATTTCATCTCAAATGCCGGGAATCGAACCCGAGACCTCTTGCATGTTAGGCAAATGCGCTAACCACTACACCACGAGGCGGACTTACCTAATGATTAAAACGTTTAAACTCAAAATATGTCAGAAACAAATTAGTAGTGTTTACGAAAAATAGCACACCTCCAGAGACTAATTAATAATTTGGGCCAGTAATAATACATGTTTATTTCATATCTTGCTTGATAACATATATATACATCAGTATTTATATCTCATTAATCAAAAATTAAGCGTATTATTTGTTGTTCACCCCTATTTGCATATACTTCTACCACAAATAAAGGATTTATACATACAAACACATGTGAAATAACCAAAGCATCATTAAATGTCTTGAATCTTGAAGACTGTTGTGACGTAACGCTATCGTAAAGTGTGGTAAATGTCATCTGATTAAGTTATGTAGAACATACATTGATGAATATAATACCAACCCATTATTTTAAAGTGGCAACATTAGCTCAATTCACATGACCGTAAAAATCCACACGGCTCCACAAAATATGATACTGTGGATTAATTTGTGTTGTATTATAATTTTATTTTTATTTTTTTAATATTTTTTTTTGCGTTCTTATGATTTACCCAAATATTTAATCTTGAGGGCCATTTTCAACGAGTTGTAAATAACTATCTATTAGAAAATGGGAATCAAGTTGGGGTAGAGTGGGATTCGAACCACGGACCTTTGAGCAGTGAGTCCGAGACACTAGCCACGGGACTACAACCCGATTCTTATTATTAATTATTATTCTAATTATTTTTATTTATTTAATATACACCAACTTGTACACCATGAGGCTAAATAGGTGACTTCTACCGAATGTTGGCCTCGTGGTGTCGTGGTTAGCGCGTTTGTCTACCTCCATACAAGAGGTCTCGGGTTCCGACATGGTTGAGATGAAATATTTATTTAAAAAGATGTTTTTACACTAGAATATTTCATAGTCCCTGGACTGGTTTCGTTTTTTATCACAATCAATTAAAACACATACAAACATCTAACATTTCAGATGTTATTAAAAGAAATAATTAAAAAATCACTTGAATCGCATTGAGAAGGTCGCAGGATTTGATTGGAATTGAAAAAGAAGCTGATAAATTATCCATTTTGATTACCGAAAAATACGACTTTTGACAGATCGCGTGCTTATTCCAGCGTTATACCACATAATGTGCAGGTATAAGTTTCTATGGTCGCTATCCCAGATTTAAACCGAGTTCAACTCTATGCGAGGTTTATAAGTAATACTTTTTTCTATACCATCATTATTCTACCACTATTCTCAAGCTTAACTTTATACCCGATTTATAAGCAAGGCCCGTAGTATTTACCCTAATATTTTATAATCTTTCACGCTTTTTTATTCATATCTAAAATGTGACGATTTATTCCCAGTTTTCAACTTCACCTCCCTCGGCACTACCGCCATATCAGGTTGGATAATACTAGAATTTGCTGAGGAATGTATTGGTGTGTATGCATAAACTTATTGGACTTGTTTAGGAGATTTTATCACATGTTTCTATTATTTGGATATAAGAAATAAACTGTTTTCCCAGCTGTTCTAAATCGCCGATTATTTACCCATCACATCGTAAGCCACTGTTTGCGAATGTTTCGGCTAATATTTGTTGGCTGTATTTTTTTTCGCTGTTATATATTTTTTTTTCCATTTTCTACGCACATTCGGCGCAATACCCACTATCCAAAAAATTACACGTGTCCAAACCTGTTCTTCTTGTGAACTTTACTTTCATATATCACACCTACGATATACAGGGTGTTCATTAAACCCTGTCACATCCGAAACCACGATGATCAGTGTGAGCAAGAAGGCATATTGGCACATTTTTATTTTTTTTGGAACTCAATAAATTTAAGAAAATAAAATACCAAAAAAAGCAAATAATTGCTTGCTTCTGCAGAGGAGAAACGAGGGGGGAGTCTGATACGCCGACAACCGCGCGTCTGCGCTCCTCTCACTTATCTCCTGCAGAAGTGAGCAACCATTTGTTTTGTTTATATTTTATTGTTAAAATTTTTCTTTGTTCTAAATATTTTTTTAAACACGCCAATATGTCTTCTTGTCCATACTGATCATCGTAGTTTCGGATGTAGCAGGGTTTAAAGAACACCTGTATAATTTTTATGTATATTTTTTTGTTTTTTTTAAATTTATTAAACGGCACTTTATTACACATTATTTTAGACATAAGTCCCAACTCCATGTGTAAGAAGCTAATTCACAAATAATATTATTTAAGAATTCGATTATTGTACTATCTGTCAGATTGAGAAAATAGTGTGTTTTGAAGCCGGTAGATATTAAGCGTTCGGTAAGTCATCATCATCATCATTCCCGTTCTGCACCTAATGGCGCATAGGGCACTGCATTGGTACACCAATCGCACCGTATCTTGATCATTTTTTGTTACATGAAAGTAAGATGATCAGTCTTACGCTTCAGGTACCAGTCTAGGGACTATGAAATATTTTAGTGTAAAAACACTCTTTGAAATTATATTTCATATCAGCCATGTCGGGAATCGAACCCGATACCTCTTGCATGGTAGGCAAATGCGCTGACCATTACACCACGAGGCCGACAGAATCAAATCAGAAAGATCAAAAACACAGCAATAATAATAAAAATTAAACAAATATATGGCACATCAACATGGTAAACAGAAAACTCAAACATTCGTAAAATGGAGTCTTAAAAATCTGATTTTGAGTTAAGTATTCACAGAATAAATTATTTTAAAAACTCTCATATGCTAAAAAACCAACCTTTTTATAAATTTTGGTTACATGAAGATAAGGTGATCAGAATGGTGGTTCAGGTGCCAATCCAGGGACTATGAATTATTCTAGTGTAAAAACACGTTTTTAAATAAATATTTTATGTCAATCGAACCAGAGACCTCTTGCTTGGTAGGCAAACGCGCTGACCACTACACCACGAGGCCTAAAACAAAAAATAGACATAATTTTATCTTTACGATTTAACCGCTTTATGACACACTTAAACACCTATTTGATCGCGGCCATTCTTGAACAGTGTCGTATTTCAACTATTTCTTTATCAAGATTAGATATTCTTTGAAAAATATATTTCAATTTTCAAAAACAAACTTAAATACCATCTGAAGTATTGGCATTACTTGAATGAGTGAAAAAAACTTCCTTAAAAAAACATGGTTTAAAACAAATAATATTTCGTTTTTTAGGCTTTCCTGTAAACTCTGTTTTTTCGACTTGTGAAACTATTTTATCAGATGTGCGATATACATAATGTTTGTTTCGGGAGATAGTTGTTTTGTCTGTGTGTGTATCTTTATAAATGTACATGATAAATGCATAATTTATGCATAAGTATGTGACAGTAAAACTCCTCAATCACCGCCAAGATATATTACAATATTTTGAGTTTGTACAAATTTTTGTATGTAAGAACTGGATTCAACCCTCTAGGGAGCTGTTCATTCATTTATTACTCCATGTCCGCTCCCTAGTTGGAGCATATGGTGTCCACAAAGTTCCTAAAGCATCTCTGTCGGCTGCCAGCTCCCGTGCATCCTTTCAAGTCAGGTTCGCGTCCCGTAGTACTGATACGAACTGCCGATGAACAGTCAACAGTGGACATCCAGGACGTCGAGAACCTGATGCATTGTAAAGTAGGCAAGCGTAGTTAAGGCTCTCAGGAGGCATCTGCAGCACATGGCCAAGCCAACCGTATCGCCTCCGCTTGATGACAGTTTTCACCGGAGCTGCGTCCGTTCTCTTATTACTTAGGGAGCTGTTAATATAAACATAATACAACAAAGATGCACAACATTTTAGAGTAAGGTAAATAGAAATCTAGGCATCTACAGGGCTTATGACCTATAATTGGCTGGTTTGGCAATATGCCCGCCCTTATGCATGTGTATGTAAACTGTAAATGTATATAAAGTGTTAAAATAAATAAAATTGGCTGGTTTAAGTGGCCATTTTACGCACTGTATAACATTCACCATTCTGCCTATATTTGAACATCTTTATTCCTTCAATTATGTTTTGAAGTGTGTAAAGTGCACACTTAAACCAGCCAATGACAGGTCATAAGTCCCGTAGATGCCTTGACTTATATATACCCTTCTCTAAAATGTTCTTTATCTTTGTTGTAATATGTTTACCAAGATATTTTATATTTTCATCGTTAAACCGGCCGACCCCTAAGGGCTAGTTGTTTTTAAAAAATAACTTAAATCATTTTTGCGTTTTTGTAAAAATGGACAAAATAAGTTGAATAAAAAAATAATTTTACAGTGCAACTGTGTCTAAGACAAAATCCCGTTGATAAAGATAATAATCGATTAAAAAATGCGTTTCTAGTATCTAGAGTCGATTATTGTAATGGTATCTATGCAGGTCTACCAATGAACAAAATGACTCGCCTACAGTCTGTATTAAATGCTGCAGCGAAACTTATCTTCGGGATCTTTAAATTCAGTCATATCACTCCACTACTTCGGGAATTACACTGGCTACGTTTTCCACAGAGGTCGGAATACAAACTCTGTAGGCTTATGTATAAATCACTGCACAACTCCCAAATATCTGAGGGAACTATGCATTCCAGATGAACTAGCTGATAGGCGACTACGCGTAGATCAGCTACGTCTACGGCGAAAGAGAAAGTTATTATACCTCTACGCAAACACCGCACTAAATTTAGTGAACGCGCATTTGCGGTCGCAGGCCCTATGCTATGGCATGGAATGCTCTCCCAGCAGAGGTGCGAGGCTGTGAGACTGAAGTGATGTTTCGGAAAAACCTTAAAACCCAATTGTTCTCTAAATCGTTTGAATAAATCCGTAGCATGTCACAAAAAAAATAATTGTTTTAGTTAAATTGCAAATTAAAAAGCTTCAATTTCGTATTTTACACGTATCTTAATTTTTTAAAATTATAAATGGTATATTCTGTAATTTATTTTTGTTCTTCAATTTTTAATTACTAACGATATATTTTAAAATTTGTATTTGTCGTTCAATTTTTATTATTATCGGTATTTCTCTAATTTATAATAATTATGTCTCATTTATTTACTATTAATGGCATATTTTCTAATTTATTTTTATGATTCAATTTTTATTATTATTACTTGCATGTTTTCTAATTTATATTTATATTGATTTTTTCTAATGTAATTATTATTCTTTGAACTTATTAAGCATCATTTAATGAAGTTAAAAAAAAAAACACATGAAAAAAAATAAGGTTCTTCCTAAACACAGGAATTTCCTAGCTATTCGGGACCTGAAACAAATAAACTCTGTCCATTTTTAAACTGTGAAATACATAAATAAATAAATTAAAATTTATATATCTATAGAATCACTTTGTAGAGCCCCCTTGAGGAATAATATTGCGAAAATGGCGCTATACAAGTTATCCATAATAATACTAATGATGACGATATGACGACGACTATAACGATGACGATGACGACGACTATAACGATGACGACGACGACGACGACGATGACGACGACGACGATGACGACGACGACGACGACGACGACAAGGATGAGTGTAGGCTCGATTACTTAGTACTAAATTGTATACACTGTATGAGCATCAGTAATTGCTGCTAAACTGAAGATATCCACTTCTAATTACTGGATTGAGTTGGTGTTCATGTTTCGTGCGAAATAGGCAGTTAAATCAATGATTTTCCAGTTAAACCACAAACTGGTATCGCAGAAGCGCGGACCATTATGTTGATCAGACTTCCTGGTAAACTGTACACACGGAATATTGCAAATGATGACCCAGGAACGGTACAACTGGTAAATCTGGAGTCCCGAGCTATTGCGCATTATATCGCCTCTAGGATTTGTGGTCCGTTACAGTAATTACCATCATTACAATATTTCTCTGTCCGCACCTAGTGGTGCATGGGGCACTGCATTGGAACACCAGATCATTTTAGTTGCATGACAGATAAGGTGATCATTCTTACGCTTCAGGGCCAGTCCGATAAAATATGAAATATTGCAGTGTAAAACCACCTTTAAAGCTATATTTCACCCCCTCTGACGGGAATCGAACTTAAAATCTCAAATATGGTAGGCGAACGTGTTCACCACTATACTATGAAGAGGGCTCATCTCCACTTGATTTCATTCTTCAGGATTTTTACCCGTGAGTAGCCATCCAGTCGAGGGTTCTTGTTGTGTTTCAGACACAAAAATGTATTCTTCATCCGCCTTGACGCAGAATTAAAATTGCAAATTCATGAAAAAAATTCTTGATATGCCCACAAGATTCATACCTTAAATATAACAAACATTTATGCTTTTGCTAATGTCAAGATTATCTTGATAATTTATATATTTACAGGATGTCCTTTAAACCCTGTCACATCCAAAACCACGATGATCAGTATGGGCAAGAAGACACATTAGCATATTTAAAAAAATATTTAGAACAAAGAAAATCGAAAAAATAAAATATTAAAAAAACAAATGGTTGCTCACTTCTACATAGGAGAAGTGAGGGGAGCGCGGCGCAGTATCAGACTCCCCCTGCCCCTCCTGGTTTTTACCCTGCAGAAGAAAGCAACCATTTGCCTTTTTTGATAATTATTTTTTTTTTAAATTTTATTTGTTTTAAAAAATTATTTTATTGTACCAATATGTCATCTGAACCGTACTGATCATCGTGGTTTCGGATGTGATAGGGTTTAATGTATATTTTTTTAAAACCCCACCTCTGTTGATGGTATTTGCACCTAGACACCCCTACCTTTAGTCTATTGAGAACTTTCCACGAAGGGAAGTCCAAATTGTGGGCGGTGTTTATGCTTTCAGATGGCATTATCCAGAGCCTATCGCAGAGTTCCTCTCTCCACAGATCCTCTGCGTTTTTCTGCAGAGGTCTCCAAGTTAGTTGTGACTTTGAGAAAACTCCTTCTCGATCCCAGACGATGATCGTAAAAGCGGTGTCAACATTGAAAATAACACTTGATATATTTCTCAAATGAGTTTTGTTTTGCTGTGACTTGCCTAAATCATATTATTTTTGTAAATTATGGAAAATTGATTAATCAATAAACAAAGTTAATTTTTTGTTTTTAAATAGTCGCTTTTCAAAATGTCATCTTTTGCTTTATTACAGCACCGTTTGCCTAGTGCTTTTACAGATCCCGATTTTAGTCACAAATTAGAAAAAATAAATGTCATTACGTCAAATAAAATTTCAATCGACATCCAAGTACGTGAGTTAAAAGATAACTTTGGGTGCGTTTTTATCAAAAGTCGTGTTTGATGTTAGCATCGTACCAAATCATGGTGTCATTTTCTTTTGATTATGTCTTTAAAATACTTTTAAAACACACGAAGTAATAAAAAATCCCGTTTTATAGTTTATCGAATTTCTTCCGAGTAACACTTTAATTTTAAAGTAAATGTGGCCTTTTGATCACGAAATTTTACGTCTTTTGGTCACGAAATTACACGATTTTTATAGTTTTCGGTAAATCACAGTAACCTTTTAATTTTATTATTTTTTATAACTTACAATTAATTGCATTTAATTTAAGAGTATTCGTCTATTTATATCGGTATAATTCCGTTTAATAACTGTCAACAACATTTAATTAACTCTTTATAAGCGCGGAGAAAATAGCATTTCATCATCATTCCCTTTCCGCGCCTAATGGTGCATAGGGCACTGCATTGGTACACTAATCTACGCGTATCTTGATCATTTTTGTTACATGAAGATAAGATGTTCAGTCTTACGCTTCAGGTACCAGTCTAGGGACTATGAAATATTCTGGTGGGAAAATACCATTTTAAATCAATATTTCATATCAACCATGTCGGTAATCGAACCCGAGACTTCTCGCACGGTAGGGAAATGCGCTGACCATTACACCACGAGGCCGATAGCATTTCAGTTAGTGGATAATTGTCTTCCATACATTCGTCCTTTCTACACAACGGACCGTCATCGTAATTAGACGTGATGCTACGCAAAAATATGGCGTCGTGTGTAATGAAAAATGCTTCAATTTCATTGCAACTCTGAAAAACAGATAATAAAATAATATAAATAAATAAAAATTGACTTGATTAGATGGATTACAGAAATTGACATTTGGAAATAAGTCCGCCAATGTACAAATATGTATACAACAGATATTTTATACTAATGTTATTAAATATTTGTACATATATAACCACGCTTTAAATATTAATAATATTTTATCAGCGAGTACAGCCTTAAAAGAAAAAGAAAATTGAAAAACTAACAATTAAATACAAAATCACATCCCTTAATATTTATTTTTATCAATCCTGTCTTAAAATGCATATTTTTGTGCAACAACTATGGTGAAGGTGTATAGTGTGTTTCGCATGTTGCTTTAATTAGTGTCCTGTAGAAGAGACGTGTACATCTCGAAACCAGCAAAAAAAAGCAAAAAGAAAAAGTCGGTAAGTGGTTATGAACAAATATTTAATAAAAATTAGTAAAATGTTTCACTACAAAGTTAGTGCTTTAAATATTAATATATAGTTTTATTCGTGATATTATTTATTAATAATATTATCGTTGATTGAACCAACTGATTCAAGAAGTACAAATAATTGAAAAATGTTTTATGAAGTTGTCTAGTATGTAGGTGAAATAATTCAATCAGATGAATCTCATCCGCATTATTGATTTCAGCTATTTAACTTCATAAAAATCAGCTGTGGGAGAAATCGAAGAAATGTGCATGTTAAAACATAGGCAGCATGGTGAACGTTACACAGTAATGTGACCACTTCAACCAGACAATAACAGGTCATCAGCCTCTAAAACGTTATCCATCTCTGTTGTGATATGTTAATCATTACTATTGCATTACATCTAATACATAAATACTGGCTAATTAGTAAATATCTTAGAATACCATCCCATAGTTTGTTGTGTTTTTCCAATGGATGATTGCGACTCATTGTTCTGAAATTATTTATTAATCATTACACAATTGCATTCAGATAATCCTATTTCTCAGATTTAATTGCAATTAGCTATGAGAAAATCTGAAATGAAAGTGAAGAAGATGTATAATCTATTATTCACTCCAGATGCAAATCTGTCAGAGAAATGTTGCGATGATATCACTTTCGGTTTTGATAATTATTCGGTTATTATCAATATCACGGTAATATTGAAGAAAAATAACAACTCATAAACAAATTCAATTTCATTATCACAAAGATAAAACACGTAGTTACGGATTCCGGATTCTATAATCTAAATAGTCCAATAATACTGCAAAATCCTACGTTTATGTTGACAGTAGAAGTTTTTTTTTTTTAAAGAGAAATACTCGAGATCTTATTTACTCAAATATTAAAATTTTTCAATTGATAAGATCAAATAAGTATTTTACCAGGGGACAGAAACATAAATATTTACAACTAGTTTGCTAACAGTTCATTTTTGTGAGTTTTTGGACTGAAATTGGTATTAAGCTTTTATTATTTAAAAGGTGGGTAAAGAACATATGGCGAAATACAACAGAGTGGGAAATACACATTTTAACAGATAAAGTTAGCACAATACTTGATTTTTGACAAGGAATTTTACATACCTTACATGTTTCTGTCCCCTGTTAAAATACTTATTGATCTTATCTCCAAAATATGTTAAGAATAGTATAAAAACTGTAAATGTTGTAAACAATTCACCAGTCTTGAAGACGCCTACTTAGGCGAAAGCGCTCGTTGGTCAAAAAAATAAAAAGTAAAACTAAACCAAGAAGTTTCATTGATAAGTTTATTTATAGTTTTCTCATAATCATTAACTATGGAGTTTTATCAAGAAATATCAACAAAAAACATCAATACAAATGTATACATCTTTATGTAGTAGCAATTTAATCGTAGAAATTTGCATAGTTTTAATAAAATTAATGTTAGTTTCACTTGATAACCCCCAGGAAGTTATAGCGTATCGTATAATTGATTCAGAGAGAGATAAATAAATAATTCGGAAAGTATTAACAGAGACATAATATTTTATTATATCATTCTATTACATCTTGCTCATTTTCTTATGTACATCGCATTTAAAATTACATTATATAGTTAAATCTAAATACACATAGTGCTCAATATTTTCACACGTACACGGTTGCACAATATCACTGTGGCTACATGCATAGTTATGTGTTAAAATTGATGATGTTGTTTGAAGTTCGGTGATCTTATGTGCATAAGTTTGGTTTTCTTGGAATGAATTATTAAACCTGCGTCGTGGGATCATTTCTGCAGATTTACAAAGTCTTCTTGCAGCAATTTCTCTGCAGTTTTGTTCATTTGTAATTTGAACAACACAATTTGTCACATTTCACACGTATCGTTTAAATACACACGGTATGGTTTATTTAGGGTGGGCGGATTCTTATCAATGGTTTTTCTTTTTCTATCTTTTTTTTATTTATTCAGTTTCTGCTTAGGTAAACATTTTGCAAAAGGAAATAGAGATTAGTCGGCCTCGTGGTGTGCCGGTTAGTGCGTATACCTGCCATTAAATAAATAAAGTAATTATAATCAATCCACTCTATGTTACTATATCGTGCCGGGTGGATTTTTGCTGTGGTGTAAAGGTGAGCTTTTGATAACGATGTTGAAATCAAATCAGTAATGATTGTGTTTGGTTAACTTATTTTTAAAGCTGGTAAACAAAAGCTTTGTAAATAATTTGTATTCAAACGACTGTTTGTTTTAAGCTTCCTCACTTTGTGCCTTTCATACTTGAAATAAGATGGTAATTTAAAACATGCATTTGATTTAGATAATATTTATTTTTTCTGATAGTTGGTAAGTATTCCATGGTTTTCGCTAAACAGAAAAACCTAAATTATTCATTGGGGTAAAGAAAGCTATTTTTGCGGTTTAAATACATTTTTTAAAAGAAATACATAATATTTACTTAAAAAAATAAATAGCGTTTACCGCGAGAAAATATAAACGATAATCTTCTCTTATATACGTTAAATTTACTTAAAATAAGTTATAAAATAATAATATCTGATCTGTTTTTTTTGTATTAAATTGTTAATAATCCAACAATGTTTGAGTATGTCCAAATGCTTGAGAATTCACTCGGGAACAAATATACTGATGACCAAAAAATATATACATTTGCTAATGCTTTATCAAATTTCAAGAGCTAATAATTTAACATAAAATTTGGATGGTATTTTAGTTTCTAGTATTTTTATTTGTTTTTTATGTATTTTTTTATTTTATTGTATTTGTATTTGTTAATTGTTTATTACCTCTGTATATGTAAAATCCTTTTGGGCGTTAATAAATAAATACACCTTGTAATAATTTTGTAAACAATGTAAACTAATCAAAATACTGGTAATTTGAAGCATACCTTAATGTCGGCAGACTTCCTAATGAAATTGATACACAAGTATCATATCCATAATCAAATTTGCTTTAAATTATTTAACATGTGAATAATATAACAGGTATGCGGGTTTATCAGTACGATAACAATCTGATGATATTCTTATAATAGAACGAGAAATACTCGAACGAAATTATAAAAACCACGTTTTTTCATTAAAAAACAAATATGTGCGGTGTCTACTTATAATATTTTATATCAAATGATTAACAAAATGTTTCATTAATGATGAATGCTGTTGAAATGCGATCTCTCAAGCGGACGTGTAGTTATGATAGGTGCACAAACGTCGAGATCCGTGCGTCGAGTAAGTCTGAGATTAGCACTGTTGACAAAATCAAGAAAAGAATTCTGCGTTGGTTTGGACATGTAGAGCGAATGGACGGCGAAAGAACGGCTAAAAATAGTTACATGCAAACTTAAATGGATGCCAAAAACGAGGAAGACCAAGAAAGACATGGCATTATGATAAAGATGGACATGTGAAAAGTTGGAATAATCGGCGTGCGTGCATGAGAAGCGAGGACTCTATGCAAAGTCAGAGTGATATAGTGTTCTATCCTCAAATTTTATTTATTTATTTATTAAAAGAATACAACAGCCATTATAACAAATAAAATAATTACATATAAACCAAAAATATAGGCCAATTATAGTTTTCTATATCTAACTAAATACGATGCCAAAAAAAGCGTACCTACATAAAGCCACTCCGTTTCATACCACTTGTAAAATAAAATAAAATATTACAATAATAATGAAATAGAACATATCGAGCCATAATCGGCAGAACAACGTAAGCGACAAATAGTGAATTGTGAAGGAGAAGGTTTTTATTAGTAACATTTTATTTTTTTTAATAATTCGGTAAATGGGATTTATAATGGTTGGTTACTGCCAACACTGAAATAATAGCCAAATTGTTTAAATACCTTCTGCTTTTAAGATAGTGGTAACGCTGTTTTGCCTATAACTCTGACAGGTTCATTTTTTGGTGGCGAACTAGCTTTTTGTTGCGTTGTTTTGCCTATCTTAAAAATAATATGTCGACAAGTTTAAACGCTAAAAGCCACTTTTTTTACGAGTGGAATGATGCGGAGTAATATATAGAAAACTATAATTTTGGTTTATTTGTAAATACTTTTTTTTTGTTATAATGGCTGTAGTTTTCTTTTTATAAGTAAAATAAATATCCTTAAGTGTAGCATTTTGGAGTTATGATGTTTTTTACACTTGTGCAGGGGGCAATAAGGAACACTTTTCTTTCAAAGAAAGCGATTCTCCAAAAGTGTCGCTTACGTTGTTCTGCCGATTATGGCTCGATATAAAAAGAAAAAGTTTTTTTGTTACTCGGTCTTAAAAAATCTTGTCGCCAGCGAATCCACACGGAGTAACCCCAGTAGCTCAATCAGAAATAACTATTGACGTGATAAAATTTCTCATCATAGTTGTTTATCGTATTCGCGATCACAATGTAACATCCGTGAACACCTGATATTTTAAGACAAAATATTTACGTTTCGCGACGTATAATCCTGCTGCGCAATCACATATTTGAATTTCACCGGTGTAAATATGAAAAATATATCAAAACTGCTACTTTTGTTTTTTTATTTATCATGCTATTTATTTCATTTAGCCGGCGCGGCGGTTGGCAAGCCAAATGTCAAGAAAACCAGTCGCCATAGTAATTGTAATTTAATGTTCACTTTTTTGTATTAGATACTCCTTACTATTTTGCAAATGCAATATATTGCATTATTTTTTATCGTAAACGCCGATTTTTCGCCAATGAACTGTATTTATTTACGAGGAAAACAAAAAACAAACCGACACGAGCGTTGACTTAGAGATTACACACGCGTTGACTTATGACTACGATAACTTAAGCATGTTCATTATTGTTCATTGTGATCGCTCAAATGCTTATCATGTTTTTAAGCACGTCGATAGTTATTTGTGATTGAGCTACAGACCAGCCTTCTTTCCTGTCTTCTTTCAAACAAAATAAATATAAAATTTGTGAAATACATACAGTTAGATCAAATTATAATTATTTTTTACAATTAAGGCTCTAGCATTTTTTTATAGTTGTTTAGACTGAGGAAGTATATCAATTTAAAAAAAAAAGTAATATCATTAATTGTTATTTAAAAAATGTTATATAATAATTTTGGAAAGTATGAAAGATGCACTATTATGTTTTGAGTTCGGATGACTAAAAAAAAAACATTTTTATTTACTGAGAACGCTTTAACCTTTAGAAAAGAAAAATTAAAAATAATGTAATACAGTGTTAATAGAATCGAAGATCGATCAAAGTACAGGCTAAGGCTAGACCTGATTTATAAGAGTGTAATAAACTTGATTCGGCCCGATGCATAATTTTATTCCTTCAAGTTCAACAACCGAGATTTGCACAACCGACAGCGTTAAACGACAAGGAACCAACCCACAAGAATGACCGCCTTAAATGTCGTTTTGTGTCACAAAAATTCAGTCGAGATCATGAAACTCAAGCGATCTGTCAATTTCTTTTATCTATGACTTAGGTGAAAAACATATTTTTACGGAAATGGACCTGTTAATAAAATAACAAGTAACGCTTAAAAATATCATTATCTAAAACCAATTCCTATTTTGAAATTAAGCAATCTCTCAATCCGTCTTTATTGGAGAAACGTAGAACGAAGTTGGACATTATATGTATTTTCAAAATACTTTATCCTATAAGTGATGTCCTATGTTTCCAACTGTGTCACCAGAAGTCAAAATCAGCTATTTATCAAATCTTCGAGGAAGCACTTTTTGTTTTTATGCCTCAATGTCCAGAATGGGTAAATTAGTTAATTTGTCACACAACTTGGAATTATTTATTTATTTTATTTATTTATTTAAATCTTAAAGTAGGGCACACATATCATACATATTGTTATGTGTGTTCTAATAATAACATTGAAAATATATTTAATTTATAAATTGTTTATCACATATGTCTTGACCATTATTTTAAATTTTGATATGTTTTTTTCTTCATAAATATTTTTTTCCATTTCGTAATACTTTTTAATTGCTTTAAATAAAATTGAATTTTGTGACTTTGCCTTTTTCCTAAATGGAAGTCTAATTTTGTTCTTTTCTCTAGTATTGTGATCGTGTTCATTTCAAATAGGTCTTACGGATTTTCGCAGATCTCTTCGCCAAAACAATCATTCTTCCACATATAGATTACTGCCCAACAATATTATTTTTAGCAAACGAAGGAAATTTAAATAAACTAGAAATTTTACAAAATAAAGCGATGAGAATAGTTCTTAAGAAAAATAAATATAGCAATGTAAAAAAAATGAGAGATGAACTAAAATGGTTATCTGTAAGAAGGAGACTTAAATTTAATATGTTGATATTTATACATAAATTTTTTCACGATAAATTACCAAAATATTTTAAGGATTAAGTTGTCTTAAACAAAAATTGTCATGAATATGCTACTAGACAAAAGGATAAAATAAGACTACCATTATTGAAAAGAGCTGAGTCGCAAAATTGTTTGATGTATAAGGGTTTAAAATGTATGATGAGATGCCTGAATGTATGAAGAATGAAAAGTGTCTGAAAGAATTTAAAAATAAATGTATAAGTTACTGTAAGGAAATGTAAATATATATAGATGATGTAAATGTACATAATAGTTTATATTAGTTTTAATATAAGCTAACTTAAGAAATAAATAAAAAAATAAATAAAAAATAATACAGTGTAGGATGAAAATGGATTGGCATGGGTTAGCTTGAAGTCTTATATACCATTATTATACAACAATATTTTATTGCCATTGTTTGTCATTGCTACATAGTTTTATGTTCTTTTTATTCAATTTTTGTTCATATGTTTCTTCATAAAAGTGTTGTTATTGACTAAGACCGTATATATGTATAATAAATAAATAAGAAATGAAAAGGATATCCGGTATCCGGCCTAATTTTGCTATCCGACCGGGTAAAAAATATCAGCTCGATATCCGGTGGATACCTAATCTTTGTTTTTAATTTTTTGTATAAAATTGTCAGATTCAATATGTCCATGTATTTGTAATTTTCTCAAACTGAACGGTTTGGGTAGGTAAGAAGAAATTGCCTTAATGCAATATGCCCGCCCTTATATTGTATATTAAGTGTTAAATAAATAAATATTCATAAGACTGCGAAAATTTCGTAAAATCAACGCCACTTAATTAATTTATTGATATCGACCGTGTGTGGAAAAAGGAAAGTAACCCTCATGAGTTGAAAAATTGACTTATTTGCAAAAAGCATTTAATGCTCATTATTTTTATTTATTTAACGCTTTATATACATATACAATTTAAATACATATAAGGGCGGGCATATTGCCTCATGGCAATTTCTTCCTGCCGTAAAATTTAGGAAAATTACAAGTACACAGACATATTGAATCTTACAATTTTATACAAAAAATTAAAAACAAAGCTTAATAAAATAAAAAATAAAAATTAACATTACAAATACCTGGACATATTCTAAATGCAGAATCTTATAATTGTATACATTAAATTAAAACGAATATAATATTTTATTATATAAATAAAACACGAGTGATACTTTAATCCACAAATTTGGAATATCCAGTGACCGGTTTCATCGCTTTCGCGACATCTTCGAGACTGGTATCTTTATTAAAAAGTTAAATGTATTTATACCGAACAGAGGCAAGGATACATAATTCAAAGTTATATGTAAGTAAATTAAATAAAGTTATTTTTATCTTAAGGATCATTACCAACAAATTTTCTATGGGTTAACTAATGAATTGATATAATGCTATTTTAATGAGTTTAAGTATTTTATTTTATTTTTGGTGTCTCATCCTTCGTAAGTGTGGTTTTGTAAATAATGATTTTTATGTGTTTTATTTATATAATAAATTACAATGAACTTCCATCAAGAATTTTCACTTACAAACTTAAATGTTTTGAATATGATATTCACTTTAGAAAACGAATTTAACCCGCGAGTAAAAAATATTTTTTATTTAAAAATATGTTTACGTGATAAAAAGAGCCAATGGGCCGGATATCCGACTATCCGGCTTAGGGGCTCGCTGAATATATGATATCCGGTATTCGGCCAAACCACTATCCGTTTCATCACCGTAAAAGATGCATCCCTACTACTGGAAGTCTCTTACTGGAGAGTTACAGCAGATGACAGAAAAAGTTGGAGGCATAATGGAGGCCAAGGCTCGATATAGGCTTTAGTGCCATTGAAAAATAAGATTATACATTCATTCAACAGTTACCCGCATGCAGCGGCTTGCAAATGCAAATCAACACGGTGATGATTTAAATATGTGTTATGCCTCGCCGTTCTCTGTTTATTTATACAGATTATATTATAATTACTGCTTTTATGTTTTCTGTTATAATTGCAAAAAAATCCCACGGTAAAATGAATAATTGTTAATCTCTCGGTTTTTTCATGTGACATATAAGTTCATTGTTATACAAGGAAGTTGTTACGATATTGTGATTGTTATAAGGAGAAACTTGGTACAAGCTTTGGTGAAAAGGAGCGTCAATGAACTAACCAATTACGTATATTATATCTGGTAAATATTGCTTTGCCCCCAACAATTGGAAATAAATCACGAGATACATGCAGATATTCATGAGAGAAAGAGATATAAGTACTTTCTTAGTTCGGATTTCTGTCTTACTCGTTCTCATAGCTACAGGCCCTACTATGTATACCTTTTTTTATAATTTTCATTTATATTTACTTATCCTGTACATCTGTTTGTATTCGAAATAAATAAAATAAAATATATAATAAACTGCGCGCATGCAACGCATATTTGTTGTTTGTTGTGCTGCACACAGAAAACAGAAAGTTATAAAAATATACTGTGCAATACAGTAAAATTAGCTACTAGCTACAATAATCGACATACGTTGTAAGTTATAACAAAGAAAGATAATATTTTTAATGAGAATATAGGTACATAAGTTTGGACCTTTACGTAGCCTTTAACCTGTCATTGGCCGGTTCAAATGACCACTTTACAAACTGTGTTGCACTCACCATTCTGCCAATATTTAAATATCCAGAACTAAAAATAAAAGTTACCTTTTTTAAATATTCTTCTTCTTGACGAAATTTCTTTCATAGATTTTGGATAAACACAAAATATTGTTTCGATAAAATAGTTTTTTTTTTTTTTTTTCTGTTTTCTGATTTGTATAATATGGGCTTTACCCCGAAGGAAAAAGATTGATCTATCTGGTCCATCGATTAAATTTATTTCGCCTGAAGAAATAAGGATGTAAGGAAGGTCCTTTGGCGGTCAAAAACAATCAAGTGTTGTACCTCAATTAAAATGGAGCTGGGTAATCCTGTTGTACGTTTATCTGCCTTTATTTCTTACCAATCTCGATTATTTATTTTATTTTTTATTTATCGATATACAAGGTGGGAAATTTTTAGATTCTTTATTATTTTGTTCGTAGGTATATGGGATTATCGTTCTTTTATCAGCTCTTTACATTTTGTAGTTTTTGTCTTTTTTACTATCAACATCACCTTACCCCCATGAAAAGAACTTCTGGACGTGCCGATTGATAGATAATTAAAAGTAGCTAGTAGTTCTGTGAGCGGGAAAATGAAGTATGTGTTTCTGTGTGTGAAATGGAACCAGAACCCTGACGAATTTTTTTGACTTGATGGCTTAACTTCTCTAAAAAAGACGTCGAAAGGAAATATTACGCCCGATGCTTAAGGTCCTGAGTTCGATTCCTGACGGGGTTGACGTGAAATCCGTTAAATATTAGTGTTAACGGATTTTCTACACTGCAATATTTCATTATTCCTGGATCTAAAGTGTATTTTTTAATATTTTGAATACTAAAATCATTTTTCCCTTTGTGGTATGACATTTTACACTAGTTTATCTTCATAAATATATATATATAATTCTTCTGTACGTGTGATGTCACTGAACTCCTCCTAAACGGCTTAACCGATTTACGTGCGGTTTTCAGCGAAATGAAATGTTAAACTTTTCAATCGAATCTGTAAAAAAAGTTAGAAGCATAAATCATTTTTTCATCGACCTACCAGGGTTGCATTCGAGGAGAATGCATATACAAAAAAAATGAAAGGATGTTGTTTGTTTGTGTTTAAAAAGTTTTTGTTTTAATGTTTACAAACAACATTCGCTTTTATGGATTCCAATCAGATTCTTTCCTTACATTCCTTATAATTTCATCCCATTTATATCTTTTCACCGGATTTTTGGTAATACTTAAATAATATTAACTGAAATTCAATATATTTTTAAAAATCGCATTCCTGAGGTGCACCCCTGTTGGTGAAAAGATCAGAGTTTGACATTTGCAAAAAGATCTCTATATTTGAAAAAGAATTATTTTGTGTTTTGGATACCATTAACAAGTACCTAGGAACCTACATACATTCAATATTTGAATATTAATAATTTTTAGTTTTGGAATTTAATCATAAACAAGTACCTAGGTACCTACTTATCAATGAAAAGTATTTTTTCCAATGTGATAGCAGGGCAGGACAACGTTTGTCGGATTCGCTGGTTATTTATAAATTTGTATAAACCACTTATCTTTAGAGTTATACGGCGACAGGTTTCGAAGTTACTTCTTCATCATTTGATTCAAGTCCTGGTGGTGAGGAAGTAACCTCGGGACCGGTCGACTCTAAAAGTTAGAATGGATTATACAAACTTATAATTATTTTCATTTACAACTATAGAAATCCACTGATAACCAAGTATATTACATATTTATGTACATGGTTAATGGATTTTTTTTACCTATACAAATGATTTTGTCAAAATTGAATTATGAATAAACCCCATTTTGTGGCATTGAGCTGAAATAAATAATATACACATATAGATCAATTTCTTATTCTTGACTATTGAAATAGTAAAAGTTACCCGATTTGAAACATCGATAAATAACGATAAATGGACGATCTAGACCTTCGGTATGTAAAAAAAAAAGGGCCTGGGGTTTGAAGAGGGTTGCTAGTTGCTAGATTCCCCTCGGTCAGTCACCCTGCGCCTGCACCCTATCAAGCCCATTTCACACGCGTCGTCCGAATCCACAGGGCACGGTGAAATCAGGGTGGATTGACATTTATTAAAATATTTTATATTTTTACAAAATGTTTAGCTGCTACTCTCATGTGAAAATTCCCCAATAAGAAATCGCGCGGAGATTAGTCGGCTTCGTGGTGTACTGGTTAGTGCGTTATAAAAATAATTATAATACAGACAATAAATTTAAATGACGTAAAGTACTAATAAATGTCCTATACTAACTACATCTTAGATTTGGCAAATTTTTTATTTTATTTTTCATATCGGAAATGCTTTATTATTTACCTTGCTTATAATATACAAGGCTTATATTTCAATAAGTGGATTTTTCTGCAATTAAATATCGTTAAATTTATCTAAACTATTGGGATCAGGAGGGATATACTAATGTGGGCCAATCAGGAACTTCTCAGCATTTGCTCACGTGGAGAGGAAACCACTTAAAACTCTTCAGGAGAAGCCAGCCTGTTGGCAGCAGTCAACAGGCCTTCCGTTCCACTAGAAGAGTGTTCGGCATTTTGTTCCCTACTTTGGTTTATTTTACCAATTGCCTGCACTATATTGACCATGTATGATACTACCTCTCGTGTGAGTTCTTTATTACCTATTACCGATGTGATGTCGCATAAATCTTCACCCAGGCTTCTGCATCGCGCCTCCAGCTGTTGGCAAATATTGCATTGCCATTAACAATGAAGAAGTTCAGTGCTACGGGAAATTGGAGACAAAAATGTTTTCTTACGCGCGGTAAAAATTAGGACATTTAATTGTACCGCGAAGCTTCTCGAAAATATATGAAAAAAAATTAACCACTTTGAACGACATCACTAGTTCTTCCAAACCAACCAACGATAGATGTTGTGATAAATATCCAGTTGAAGAGAAGCCAATTCACCAATGAGTAGATCTCACAAAAGCGAACATGTGACGTCATATTCGGGGTAATTTCAAAATTGCAAAACTTAAAAAAATGATTCCACTGATGATACGGTATATAAAACAATTTATGTATTTTTATTTTGGCTTGTTAGCCTTGCCTTTTAACAAATATAAAAATATTTTTAAAAAACAATGCGATCACATCACGACCATGCAATCATTCATGTAAGAGATATGCATTATGCATATGTTTGTATTTCCTTTGTTCATATATATATTTCTGTGTAACTCGTTTCCATAGATACGACACTATCTGGCAGCTAAAGAAAATTTCATTCATTATATTCTTATTCCATAAATAAGATTTTATTTGCGAATGAAGCGATTTGTTTTTCACAATTACAGTGCAACTCGAGCATTTTTTTACCACTCTCGGGGGCACATTTCTACGTAGCGCCACGTCCGATCACGATGAAAATCCGTTAAATAATGAAGACTCGGAAGGCAACTATCCACGAATTGAAATGCCATTTTCTTTACGCTTAAAACGTATCTATTCAATTATTCGTCAATGATCCACCCTATGTTATTTTATCGTGCCGTGTGGATTTTCACTGTCTAAAATGGGCCTAAGGCTCGAAACATCTTCAAATTAACAAGTCTAGTTCCCTGAAATATTAATGTGTAATATGATAAACGACCCGTGGAAAAGAAATACAAATTCCTAACACCATTTAGGCATCGGATAGTTAACAGATTTGGGTCTCTATTATCGATGGCGCTATGTTAATTATTGATGTACGCCTAAATAATCTATCACACAAACTTTAATTTTTATGTAAAGCTTTAGTAATATTTAAAAATATGCACATTTTTTTCATATGTTTTTTAAATAGATCGTTCATAAAACTATTGATGAAACGCTCTAAATGTCAAAATTTGAGAAAAAAGTTTAAAATGTTATTTTCCTGATAAACTTTGAATTTGCTCTCGTATTTTTTCCTACCTTAATTATCAACTTAAATTTAATATTTTTTTGTTCTACGTGTATTCTTTATCTTTTATATTTTTTTAATTCGGATCCTTTATTCTCACTCATATTTTTTAAAAAAACAACCTGAATGTAACATTCAATTTTTACTACTATATTATTTTATTTTTATGTATGTATATATTATGCATCTACATATATATGCTATGCCTATGTGGGATTTTTTTGTTTTCATGTAAAGTTATATATTATGTAATAAAAAATGTACCAAATGTAAACGAAAAAACTGTAAATAAAAAATTAAAAAATACCGTTATATCGTTTTATATAGATTCATCAACTGATAAAATCTTCTGAATTCTCCGAGGTTTAGATTCAAAGTTGTCATATATAAAAACCCACTCAAAGCACAAAAAACGTGTTCTGGTGTAAACCATTCATTTCATTTACCAATTATTATTTTGTTGAAATCTCAATTTAAAAAAACTATTTAAAGAAACTAATATGGTTTCATGTGTCCTGTCCAAAATATGAATAAGGAAGACTAGAATTTCATAGAACAAAATAACCAATTTCCTTCGAGTACCTATTAGAAAACTCCAAAATTGATGTAGTCAAGTCCATCAGAGATTTAGGAGTTGTTTTGGACTATAAACTGACATACAACGAGCATATAGATAATACAGTAAATAAATCACTGAAATTACTTGGCTTCATTAACAGAATATCCTCTGATTTTACTCATGTCCGTACAATCAAAACTCTTTATTGCTCAACTGTTCGCCCTCTTCTAGAATATGCCTCCGTGGTCTGGTCTCCATTCTATGTCAATTGCATAAATCACATTGAATCAGTCCAACATCGCTTGCTTCGAAAAATAGCGTGGATGCTCGGACTAGAGAGAGATAATTATTCAATGTCAATGTTAAATATTTCTAGTCTACAAAAACGTAGAACTAATATTGACTCCATATATATGTTCGGCATACTAAATGGTATAGTCGATGTTCCATCATTACTGGGACAAATAAAATTCAATATTCCGACTCGTAGATTGAGAAACAATGAAGTACTGTTCATCGATCAGCATAGAACAAACTATGGCCTAAATTCTCCAATGACCCGTCTGTCGTATTGTTAACTCAAGACAAGATCTGGATTTTGGTTTAAGTTTACAACGATTTAAACGAGCACTAAATAAATAGTCCAGATCTTGTTTCGATGTCCCTTATGTTTGTCAATGCTTCTTTCTTTTTTTTTAATGTTTTAAACTATTCTTTTATTGTAATATTTAAACCTTATAAATTGTATACATGGACAATGTCCGTTAATAAATAAATAAATAAATAGAAAATATTTTTTTTCTGTCAAACATTCAAATGGATTTTTACAGTAATAACAATGCTTTAAATATAGGGGTTTATCACGTCACCGAAGACATTCAATGTTTATTTAAATATGTAAGTAGTTAATACATATTTAGGCAAAAGTACAAAAAAAAACGAAACGAAATACCACACCAAAAAAGAGACATTGTATAGTAACTAAAACACAATCTAAATGTTATCAAATATATCTAGGTATATAGTGCCTATCGGCCGCATGCTGCCAACGTTTCTGCAGTTCTTCGGACACAGCCAGACGTGACCCAGAAAATCTGGAGAAAATAATAATCACGACAGTGTGCCAGGACGAAGAAACAGAGGCAGAGCTGCAGCTCGATGGATCGACCAGGTGAAAACAACGTCACTGGTGACCCTATATGGAGCTGTGGAGAGGGCGCAGAGCCGCGAAGGGCGGAGACGCATTGTCAATGAAACCTCCGGGGAAAGTACCAACGATCACGACCCTTAGAACTGAGGAACGACAGAGAAGAAGACGTTTATAGGTATATATTATGATATATGACGATAAGACTGATAAATAAGATTGCCCTAAAATATATGTGAATAGATACAAAGGTTCTTGTATAAAAATATTGAGACTGATTTTAAAATTCTCACCTTCCTTTCTTGATAAGATTTCTACCTAGAAGTGGATCAAGTACAGCATCAACACTTTCCCCTATATTTTAAACTAGAACAATTTTTCCCTCGCTCAAAGCTTTTTCTATTGTATCCAAATAACCCTTTGAACCTAACCTTATCACTTGCAGAGTATCACCGAACTTTTTTTTATCCACTTGACACCTTGCAACTGAAACATTCGTGTTTAACTAATTACACATATTCACGGAGTTTGTAACTTTTGATTATACGTCGACCGGTTTTAAGGAAGGATTTTAAGTGGAGATTATGGTGTACTGATTTGCGCGTTTGCCTTCCGATAATTAATAATTTAAAAAATTAATTACAATGCGATAAAAGGCAATCTACCCTATTTATTTGGGTGGATTTTTGATGTTGTGAGAAAGCGGCCAATCAGTTTGTTGCACGGTATTCCATTATTTATTCAAAAACGTTTTTACACCAACCCACGCGAAATTTGCGCAGTAGTTCGTCGTGGGTTTCCGCGAACCGAAGTGAGAGGAATTCAGGTCAAATTTTCGATGCGTTGTGCGTTCATTAGCCAAGTGGTGCATAGGTCTAACTAAATAACTACATATCCTACACATAGTACTTGCAATGAACGTACTACATACCCATCAACATTCAATTTTTTTTTAAAAATAACTATCCCTTTATCATCATCATTGATCTACATTTACATCATAAGTATTGTAACTACATTACGTCATGTTTTTTTTTTTTCTAGTACTCCAAATTTTTTAATTTTATTTATTTAATTGTAAAAGTACACATGAATACAAATTAAGATACAAAAAAAGAAATACACCTAATGAATACAAAAACCTCACCAAGCCACTTTTTGTGGCTTGTTGGTGAAGTTTACAAAGTAAGGAGCATAGTTAGACTATCCGCTCAATCAAAAAAATAAAAGAAAAACAAATATACTCTTATCATGAAAAAAATTATATACATAAAATCTAATTTGAACACATACCTATGTTTACAGGATACCTATATTTATAAGATTTACGTAGCATTTTGTAAGTTTACATTTATTTTATATATTTTTAAAAATTAATTTAAGAAATATTTGCGTTCTTATGATTTACCCAAATATTTAATTTTGAGGGCCTCTCAACGAGTTGTAAATAACTCACTATTAGAAAATGGAATCAAGTTGGGGTAGAGTGGGATTCGAACCACAGACCTTTGGTCCGTGAGTCCGAGACACCATAACCCGATCATAACCACAGGACCATAACCCGATCATTTAGTTTTAAGTTATTAAATATGTACACTTTATAGTTATTTATGTGTGCGAAATGCCAATGTATGTATAAACCCACATGTAATTTTGTAAAAGGTACTTGTACCATCAAATTTGGAAAAAATAAAAATAAAGTACAACAAAATCATTGTCTTTCCGCACCTATTGGTGCATAAGGCATTGCATTGTACACCAGTCGCGGCGTATTTCGAAATGTTTTTTTGTTATACGAAGGTAATATGATCAGTCTTACGCTTTAGGGCCAGTCCGGGGACTTCAAAATATTATATTGTAAAAACATAACAAACAAACCATCACTCTGTTTCCCCGCAAACGGTACTTTTCTTTTGTTCATTTATTATCACCATTGTTGATGTGCAGCTTCTTTACGTTTGAAGAATTCAATATCTTTTCCTACGAACATAATGACTTCTTTCTATCTATTGACGCAGCTTCGCAGGCCCGTATTTGTATTCAAAAACTTTAGGTAGTTTCTTTTTCTTCTTATGGTTCCTCTCTCCGGTGGAGGTTGGAAATCATCGTTGCGATTCTTACTTTGTTGGCAGCTGCCCTGAACAAGGACTGAGTGCTGCAATGGAACCAGTCGCGCAAGTTCTTAAGCCAAGAAATGCGCCTTCTACCTGCACTGCGTCTTCCTTCAATCCTCCCCTGTAGAATGACTAGTAAAATTTTATATTTTTCGCCTCTCATCACATGCCCAAAGTACTCAAATTTTATTTTCTTTATGGTCTTCAGTACCTCTTTATCCTTCTCCATCCGTCAAAGAACATCATCGTTTCGGACTCTATCCACCCAGGAGGTTTTTAATATCCTCTTTTAGCACCACATTTCAAAGGCTTCGATCTTTTTTGAAGTGTTTTGGGTGAGTGTCCACGTTCCAGCGCCGTAAAAAAGTACTGAGAAGACGTAACATCGAGCAAATAAATAAATGATTAGTAATTACTGGGTAGTCAGTTAGATTTGATAAATACGATTTTGTCTTTACCTTTTAGAAAATCCAATTTCATCCTTTACGGTGTAATTTTTATTTTCCACCAAATTTATAAACATAAGATGATAAAATCTAGAACGCGCCAAATTAATAATAAATTAAGCTTTGTTTGGCGTGTTTTTAATAGGTATAAATAAAAAAACAAAGAAAACTATCATAAAAGTCAAATAAAAAAAATTAAACTATACAACGAATTTATAAAACAATACTTAAAATTTTTTTTAAAGACGAATGATATCGAATCACATTTTAAGTCTTGATTTTTGATAAGGAAGTCCTTTAATCGTTTTCTTCGCTCCAAATCGGTACAGTCCTTTGCCTTGGCGCGCGGGAAGCTTGTTAAAAAGCCTTGGTACAAGAAATTCTGTTTTTCTGCTTCTATAGAAGCTCTGTGCTCTAGACTCCACCAGTTTCGTGTCTGAAATCGACCTAGTTCCGCGTTGGTGACTGAGCGGGGTTTTTTTCCTCGTCAAAGAACTTCATTATGACCCTTTAATTGTAACTGATTTAATTATAATTAACCCCTGGTTCGGAACCACGGTTTTAAAGTGTTACTCAAATCTTTCTCTGTTCTAAAAATATGTACTTCGATAGACGTGATTTTTGTTTTGATATATTTATTTTGAAGCTATAAACCTATTTTAAGAACCTGATTTGGATATTAAATCGCACAGATTCATATTTTGTAATGGGTTAACCTTCGCATTTAAGGTATGGAACCGAAAATACCACAGACAATTACATCATCGGCGCTAAGTAATATTAATACTTTTATAGAGACACGTCATTATCAATATTTATTTTTAAAACATAAATGGTAGATTCGATTATTTTTACTGATTTTACATTTGTATCCTTGTATTATTTTATATTCTACAAAAAAATGTATAGAAAAACTAGGTACTTTGGGAATAACATTTGCAAAGCCTTCCACAGAGGGTGAAATAATAACTCTGTCGGTTTGTATATAACGCACCGCACACCGCAGCTCTAGAATATGATAAACAACATTAAAGTAATAACTTAATAAAGTCGCCCATACGGAGAAAACCCATTCTATGATTATTGACCACGAACTTAGCTACAGATTATAGCAATACAACGCCGTATGTTCTTGGGTTGAGAATTACGAGCGCCAACCGAAACCGTCCATTAATCGTTTGTTGTTAAATTAAAAATCAAACCAAAAATTTAAAGGGCTTTTGTTCTATGCAATAGAGCTTAAGGGCTTCTCTAGAGAATTATTACCCTGAGTAAAGAGCTATGCATTCCAGGTGAACTAGCTGACAGACGTCTGAGGATTTGATCAGCTTCATCTACAACGATAAAGATTCATTATACTTGTACGAAACCATGGCATTAAATCTGGTGAACACACATTTGCGATCGCAGGCCCTATGGCATAGAATCCTCTCCCAGTAGAAGTGCAAAACTTAAAACCCACCTATTTTCTAAATCATTTGAATCCGTAGCATATTATTGTTTTACTTAAATTTTAAGTCAAATCAAATTCAAAATTCAAATTCAGAATCATTTTTTAAAGGGCCCTTGAGGTATTATATTACAAAAAGGGCGCTTTATAAATTGTTCGTAATAATAATAATATTAATTGGCACAAAATCATCAAGACCTATCTCTTTCGTGTGTAATTTTCCATCTTACACTGTGTTTATCACCTGCCTTACCCACTTATTGAATGTTCTCATACCGAACTTATACTATACCCGGTACATAAAAAAATATTACTATAAAAATATTTACAGCTTAGAATAACTATACTAGGCTTATTCCATTGTTTATTTTTTACTACGTCTCATTTTTGCGTAAATTTAAGAACCATCTGCCTAGGCATGTACAGTATTTTGAAATGAAAGGGGTCTTAAAAGTTGCCTTTTGGATTACTCGGGATGCAAAAAATATTTTTTTTAAATTTGATAATACTTTTGGCCCTTAACCAGAGCTTGAAGTTTTCGAAAAAGTCTTTTTTTTTTGCCTTAAACCGGCTGTCATTTCGTATTTAAGTAAGTAAATCAGTCTAATTAAGTTGTATAATCTGCATTAAATATTATTATATAAGCATCCAAGGGCGTGAGTTGCACTTTGTTTTGTAATAAATGGGTAGCATTGTTTTAATGTGCCATTGTTTTCGTCAATTTTAGTCAGGCGCTCAACGGAATCAGTTCCGCGGAGTGTAATTTTTTTGCATTTCGGTAGTTTTAAAACGTGTTCGAATTTGTAATGTGATTAAGTTATATCTTAACGAACAAATAATAATTTTATCAATATAGATAATTTAAAAATGTTCAGACAGTTATAATTTTAAAAAACTTCTGTTTAGGGCCAAAAGTAGTATGGAATATTTTTTTAAATAATTTTTACGTTCAATGCGATCCAGAAGACAACTTTCTAGACCACTTTCACTTTGATATCTAAAAAAAAAAAACTTCATACATTATCGGCCCACTCTAATATACAGTTACTAATAGTGATAAATTAATCTTTTTAGTAACAAATATTTTTAAAAACTAAGCAAACTTAAAGCGTAATTTACTTTTCTAAAACTTGTCACTCGCTAGAAAAATCCAGTAGAGTGGTGAAAAGGCCTTATATCAAAAATAGCATTATATCAACTCATTAGTTAACCCGAAGAAAAAAAAATGATAATGATCCTTTAAATAAAAATAACTTTATATGATTTACTTTCATATAACTTTGAATTATCTATCCTTACCTCTGTTTTGTATAAATACATTGAAATCTTTAATAAAGACACCAGTCTCGAAGATGTCGCGAAAGCGATGAAACCGGTCACTGGATATTCCAAATTTGTGAATTAAGTCTTTTATTTAAATAATAAATTACTTCATTTTATTAAATGGCAAGTAAACGCACAACTAATACACCATAAGGCCGAATAATCTTCACTGAATCTCCTTTAGCAAAATTTTCACGCGCGAGTAGAAACGAAAGAAAAAAAGAATAAACAAGTATCCAGTGTATCCACCCACCCTACCGGGCCGGGTGGATTGGCTCGATACATGGGAAATGGACACACTACTCGTACATTTCACTTTTAAATCATTAACAGGATCGCGTGTTTCCGCAATTAATTAAATTCAATATTAATACAAACCATTCTACTACAGAAATGAATGTGACAGGTGATAGATCGCGGCTTATTCCATCGGGGCCAGGTACAAGCATAGAATAAGTATTAATGGGCGTTATTCCAGCTCTATATCCGGAGCGGTTATGAGGTTAATAAGTAAGAGTTTTTACAATACCTTCCTTATTCTACGGCTATTCTTTGGTACAGCTTTATACCAAATTTATAAGTAAAGACCCTTGTCTTTAATTTTTATTCAAAATTAATAGCGACAGCATTTTACTTTTTTTTTATTTATTTAATTTTACAATACGCCCAAGGGGCATTTACAAAAAATATACAGGTAAGTACAAACATAACGTAAGTAAAAATTTAAAAGATAAACAACGCTTTTTTGTATACATGTAGAAACAATAAAAACATACTGCTTTGCAAAATAAAAAGTGAAACTTTACATAGTAAAAAAGAAAAAAAATATATGCATATAAGAAAAGTAATTGAATTAAAAAGCAAATTGTAAATAACTTGTAAAGAATTTAAACAAAAAAATATATACATTTACATATACTTATACGTATAAAAAAAATGGTATTAACAACTTATTGTTAAAAACAAATAATATAAATTAGTTAACAGTAAGTATATATAAAATAATAACATAATATCTGGTACACAAAAATATTTGATACATTAATTTCAGAAAAAGATAATAATAAATAATAATACACATTAAAAAACAGAGACAAAATTGTATGAAAAAGAATATTTATTTTATTTAACACACATACATATGAGGGCGGGTATATTGCCTTAAGGCAATTTCTTCCTACCTACCCAAACCGTTCAGTTTGAGAAAATTACATAGACATATTTCACTTAGTTTCAATAATAAAGTCTTATTTTATCTTATCTTATTTTATTTTATTATATTTTATCTCTAATTCTTAATATTTTAAATATATTTATATTTTCGACACTTGACACTTGTGCAATATTTATACACATGTGCACCCTCATTCCAATATAACACCCACCCTCTCACTCACTTACACTCACACAAACACACTAGTATGTATTGTACGTGTATTTAATGTATTTCTGTGGATATCTGTCATTGGTTTTATTCTCTGTATATTTTATTTGTTGTATTTTTGTTACATGTATTACTGTTGATATCCCCAATAAATAAAATAAAATAAAAAATATTGAATCTTACAATTTTATACAAAAATCAAAAACAATGATTAACAAAATAATAATAAATAAAAAATAATACTATACTATACTATGAAGAGAGAGGGGATGGGAAATAAAAAAGAAGGATAAAGGTACAACTTAAATATTTAGATAGTGAAATTTCAATCTTGACGTAAATGTACCTAAATAAAAAGTCTTTAACATAAGTGGGTAGATTATTCCACAATTGAGCAGCTACTACTGTAAAGAAAGAAAGAGGAGGCAAGAAAATTAGAGCGATGAAAAGGTATTAAAAGGGTTCTCTCGTGACTAGAACGAAGAGATAGTCCGTGTTGTGATAGAGGTTAGAAGAGCTCTCTCAGATAAACGGGCGAAGTGGGATTATTTAGAATATTGTGAAGAAGTGATAAAATGTGAATGTTTCTTCTATGCCTGATACGAAGCCAGTGTAGTTAATTTCAAGTAGTTTATTGCGAAAACAAAGCCTTACACGCCTTACACACACAGTCCTTTTTTCTGAAGTATTGTTCGTACGTCGCCGTCGCTTCATTCACTTTAATTTTGTTCGGAATTTGTCGAGAAAGTCAAGGCTTCGCTTCCCGTTTGCGTCCGGGTAGGAAGTAGGAACACAATGAGTAAGCAGTGTTAGCACCCACATAATATGTATAATTTGTGTGCACTGTTTGTACAATAACTGTATAATTGCTTAAGGACGCAAGTAAGGACTTAAAATTAAGAATATTTTCCGAAATTAATATTTTACCACTTACCGACTTTTCGAGACCTATCCGTCTCTTCTCTGTAATGGTCATCCTATACCTATTAAACTCATGCCCCTTCCTCTCTTTTTAACTGTTTCTCCCACAACATAAAATATTTTCATTACCTAATCAGCGCATGTAAGAGTTAAAAATACTAAAAATAATATGATTAAATCGAATTGATATTTGATTATTATTAACCCTTTGAGACCGTATGTACGTTCAATATAACACTAACTTGGCGATTTTATTTTTTCCTGTTATCAACCAAATAATAACGTCGGCTTTTTGTTTTCTAATTGCTGACAATCTTCTCTATAGCGTCTATTTTTGTCCGCCAGTTTGCAATCCGTAATCCCGCCTAAAACGTCTTTCACATTTCGAAAGTCAATATCAATAATAATGTTTGGATAATTTATATAGCGCCATTTTTGTGAAAATCACCTCAAGGGCGCTGTAAAGTAAATAAATATCCCAACACGTCTTGCAGCTACAGAGCGCATGGACGGTTGGGATTCTAGTTCCTGGTCTCCAATTATGATATATATGAGCTAGATAACAGAACGTCTTGCAGCTACAGAGCGCATGGACAATAAGCAATATAGCCCCTATTTCCATTTTTATTTTTAAAAATTTATTTGACAATGAAGTTTAAAGTTTAAGTGATATTTTAAAAACGAAATAAAAAGCAAATTTATAAAATTGGAATTTAGATAACAACAAGTCTTGCAGCTACTGAGCGCATGGACTTATTTTGGATTTATTTTCCATAATAATATACAAAGCAATAACTTCTAAACTATAAGAAAAAAAAACGAAATATTTCAATAAATCTCTTTAACCAAATATTTTTTTCAACTACCTGATTTAACTCAGGTTTACGAGGGTTCATCATTACCATCGAGTTGTAAATAACTCAATATTAAAAATTGAAATCAAGTTGGGGTAGAGCGGGGTTCGAACCTCGGACCTCTGATACGTGAGTCCGTACCACTAGCAACGGGACCACAAACCGATTGTTTTTTTTTTGTTGTATAAACCCTTTTTTATATATAAATAAATACGTTTTTTTAAATAAATATTTTATGTCAATTATGTCGGGAATCAAACCTGAAACCTCTTGCATGTTAGGCAAACTCATTGACCACTACACTACGAAGCCGACAACGGGTTTTATAGTATTAAAATGTATGAAAATAATTTTACTAAAAAATGTGAATAAATCGTCGGGATCATAGAACAACGACGGATGTGCGAAAAATGTGACATTGACTTTTTTTATATTTGATATTGAAAAAGTTAAATAAAGGCTTTTTTTTCCAGATTTGAAAAAATATGTACATATATACATAAATAACTCAAGTATCAAATGATATACTTCTGCACTTATCAACTTGTGACATAGTGTCAAAAAAAATATACCGCTCTTACATAAAGTTGAAGAAAATCACATGCGTCGTTGTTCTACGATCCCGACGAAATGACATAAATATTCCTAGGTCCTTGATATTTTTTTCTCTGTGTATTAAAAATATTTTTCAGTCGCGTCATGATTATATTTTGACTGGCTTTACTTAAATTTTAACAACTTCCCATACACTCCAACACAAACTTCACAATCTAAATACACACGTATCAAATGTATGTATGTATTTTACAATACGCCCAGTCTGTAGTTTGTCCTAACGGCACTTCAGGCTTGCAAATAAGGAGTCGCCACAGTCTGACCTAATTGGCAAACGACCAAGAAAATTAACTCTCATCAGCAAAGGACGAATCGTGTACTCTCGCTGGATATCCTGAGATTGTGTTCGTCATTCCTTTTTTACAACTTGTAGTTTTTGTGACGGATTCACTTGAGCCTCAGGATCAAGTATGTGGAATTTGCATGTTAACGCCATTTTACATTTTCACACTTCTCGACACGAAAATACAGATACGTTAATTTTGGTTATTTTTTTAATTTTTCAAAAACAACGGTTTTTGGCTATTTTTTTCTGTGTTGTTATCCCAGCGCCAAAAGCCGTAGAAAATTAGATTTTTTCATGGTGAAAGTACAATGTACCTGACGACAAAGACGATCATAAAAAACTCCAAGTTCAGGTTCATGACAAAAGTTGCCATACTTAATTTTGTCAAAAGTTGTTTTAAACTACATAATAAGGAACTTCAGCTCTACGGGAAACTGGAAACAATAAATGTTATTTTTGCGTGCGGTAAATATTAGAGCATTAATTTGTACGGCAAAATTCCTGAAAGTGTACGAAAATAATAATAAAAAATATTTTAATAAAAACGAACTACTTTGAAAGACGTCACTGGTTCATATGAATCAACTAATGATGAGAGAGTTATTGAAGATTTCCGGTTTGCTTGCCGTAATGGACCGATGGCAGAACTGATCGTGAATAAGCGAAAGAGAACCCTGACGTCACACGCAGAGTTATTTCAGACACAAAACTTTTAAAAATTATAGCGCAGATTATACGAAGTATAAAAAATATTTTTAAAAAATTGCCTTAGTTCAATAGACTATTTACAAATAAATAAAACCACTGAACTTTTTCACTACATGGGTCCACAATACAAATTGTGGCATGACGGTTTAAGACGTTTGCGGAAAAATCTAATCCTTTTGCCTAAATTTTATACAAAACGCACGTTTAGAATCACGATAAAATATAAAAAACGGCTGTTGTAATTTGAAGCCTTTTTTCAAACACAGTAGACGTGTCCTTAAACTTTTCAAATCCAGAGCCCCCTAAATTGGGGGGCCTAATATTAAATTTAATCCCGCTTCAAAGCAATTTACTTTACTGTTTCAAATGACAAAATAATTTTTTGCTGATTTAATGCCGTAAGACTTTTCGGTAAGACAAAATATTCGAATAAACTGGTTTTCTCAACAATATAACATAGGTACACAATAATAATACCCGTTTTATTACATATCCACAAGTGATGAATAATGTTATTTTGGTGTTTTCTGTTCGGACTTCAAATAATCTCTTATTTATATGTGTAAGACGTGTATATTCGTACAGTGTTGCATTATTCAAAATAATATATCGAAAGAAAATTTCGCTACAATACTGAAAGTAAAAAACTGATTTTACTCTTCCCCGAACAAAAGTACGTTTGGGGCTCGGGAGTTTTATTAGCTGGGTCGACGATATCAAAAATAACTTCTAACATATTAAACAGCGTCAATCAGATTACTTTAATATTTTTTAGGTCTTACCCTGCTATTTTTGAGGTGTTATTTTTATACTGTCTCAAAATGAAATGTTATCATATTACTTTTACGTAGGAATATTCTGTTCTATTGTATTTTATGGTTCATAAACAAATTTCAAAAATCCGCATAATTGGTCTTATTTCGTCCAAATGACAATCAACACTGAACGAAGACGACCATTTTTGTTCGTTCAAATTGTCCTTTAGTAGGTTTACTGAATTACAATGTAATTTACAATAAAGACTTTAATTTAAATAACAAAAATTACAGCACATCTTACGTATCTATAATCTCCAGACAGGAAAGTTAATCTAAATATTATTAGCCGTAATGGTGCGAATCTAATGATGTTAATGTAATAAATTAAAGTGACGGGTGGAAACCTGCATTCTGTAACGGAAATAGTCAAGATATAATATAAATGCCACTATTAAGTATGAAGGTCGATTATTATGTTTCTTTTTGCTGATTCTGAAAAACTGAAATAAACAGTAATTATTATTATTGACGCGGCATCTCCTTTCTACAAAGCATTTTGAATAAATAATTGTTTTAGGTTCCTTAATTTAATCATTCAAACATAATCGTCATACGTCTTAAAAATTCAAAAACCATCATGTATTTCCTTCTGTAGATTGGTTTGCAGCAAAGAAAAGCATCTCTTTTTTCATTTATTCTTTTCCTCAATGGCTTTTCAACTGGACATAAGATATGTAGGTAGTAAGTTGATTATATTATCTTCTTTCCTTGATCTGGGTACTCTGTGCGGGGTGGGGTTGTCCTCCGTGATTCGTTCCCTATACCGTTTCTTGTTCCTTCTAAAATGGTATGCATGCGATTGTCGTGTTGCAAAATGCATTATAATATGGTCATATGAGTAGCTCTTAGCTTTCTCCCGGATTCTGCAAAAGCATGCTATTATTTATGAATACAAAGCTATGGAAATGGTTCGTATTTTTGGCACTGACAACTTTTTTTATTACCAAGTGTAAGTAGTTAGGTGATTACCTAATACGTACACATATTTGCTTCGTTTCCGAAACATTTTGTACCCAGACATAAGTTTAGAGCAGAGTTCAAATCAATCAACTTTTAAGAATTACCCACTGTGCACATAATAATGATAATTATCGTTGGATAAACAATCGGGTATTGGAAAGTTTTATATGTAATTCGCCGTGACATTTCCACGACCAGACACCATCACTTTCTTCGCATAAAAAATCTATTTGAATACATATACATCAAGTATACCTATAAACTACCTATTTATTTACAGGTATATTCGTGAGATTTCACTTTCTTTTTGTACATGGTCTGTGCCTTTGGACGGGTTTGATAACTGACTGATTTATTATGATACAAGGGTAATGATAATATTCAAATATTCTTTACTGTGTGCGTTATTGTTATAATTTTAGTTTGGATTATGATATGCTAAATAAAACTTCGACTAACGCTGATTGCGTTGTTGCCACTTATTGCGACGCTTCAAACAGCATCGCAGCGTCCATTGATAGGCTTTTTCTTTTTCGAATTGATAGTACAGCTATTTGCATCCGTCCAGCGACTGTCTGCTGCCCGTCATTAGCTGGTTCATATCTCAGCTTATCGTACACCTGGGGCAACAATAAAAAATGGATTGTCTGTAGAGTTCCACAGACGAACAGATTCGATGGATGCACTCTTTTTCATCCATTCCTTCCTTATAAGCTTGTTTCTAGCACTTCCAAACCCGCTTCTCAACTTGTTACGTGATTTCCAAACGGATCAACCCTGGCCGTGGCCTGCAGGGTGGTTTTCGCTGCTGGAATAAGTTCTCGGTGATATTTTCCGTCAAAGTTCTAGTTAATTTTCTTCTAGAAAAATTGTTATGGCTGATATAAATCAAATATCCTAATGCATTTTTTTTAAACCGTACCGCAGTCGTCTGTTATGGTATGCGGTTATTTATCGTGACACATTTTATTTTTGGTATTTATGCATGTATTCGAGTATTATTTTCATTTTACGTAGTCAATGTCGGCATAAAAATATGCATTTTTAAACCTTTTTTTTTTCATTTTAATATTTTATAATTTATTTAAACACTTAATATACATATTCCTTTTAAATATATAGTACTTAGGCAATTTCTTCCTACCTACCCAAACCGTTGAACATGAGAAAATAAATGGTAAATATGAACATATTGTAGGTCTATTGCATCACATGCTTTTATAATTTAATTAATTTTACCATATATTTTTTATTGTTAATTTTTATGGCTTAACACGGGCACAGCCTAAAAAGCCTTAATAAATTCATTTATATGAAAACGAGTGTAATTTTGAATGAATTAATAAATAATAAAATCGTTTTAATTGAATAAAAAACAAAATAAAGATTTTTTTTAGAAATGGGTGTTAATTTAAGTAAAAATCTACTGCATATTATGAAGAAAGGAGAGAGTAAAAGTGGGATGGATAGAAGGAGAGGAAATTAAAAAAATACTAAGATATTCAAGTAGTGATATTTCAATATGCTATCATACATACATGTGAACACCTAATTAAGGATTTTTTCAAACTAATGTAACCTTCTATACGTACATATTGGTATAGAATGTACAAATTAATCGAGTGTAGAATATGTTATTTTTCCGAGAAAATGTTGTTACAATTGTTGACATTTGCCACTTATTAAGTCACAGTGTAGTATATAATTTGTCTCTGTGTTTATAAGCTTAGTTCCGGATATTCGATTTCACCTCTCCGTCTGCGTTTTAAACTCCCACGCTGATGACCCGATAACAGACCACATTGTAATGTTCTGTCACCTGTACTTAGTAGTTCCACTATTCAAACGGGATCCTAATTCAGTGGGTGACGTCTCAATAAGAGTATCTTTGCAAGATTAAACAAATAATCACATAAAAATGTCTGATTTAACAGCGTTGTTGAACCACTTTTATGGGCTTATGACCTGATTGGCTGGTTAAAGGTAATAACTCCATTCACTGTAATGTTCACCGTTCTGCTTTTTTGTTCATTAAAGACAAATTAAACTAGGCAATAATAAATAAAAATTGAGATGAATAAATTAATCAGATACCAAAATAATTTCTAAATTCCACACAGGTCATGGTCAAAATAGTTTTGTTTTCAAAGGAATTCAAAATTATAATAATATCCCCAATGAACCTTAAACTATTAAAACTATCATGTCATTAAATAAATTCAAGGTAACTTTCCAAAAAAGAGACTAGCTCTTGTGCTTGGATTGTGACTTACACTGTTATAGTTATTTAGTAATTTGAAGTTATATCATTTCGAATATACATTAAAAATAAAAAAATACACGAAATAAAGAGAAAAACGGAAAATAATATTACTTTAATATCTACTAATTAAAATAAAATTCTGTTTTATTTGGGTTCAAAATTTTTTTTAAAATTCACTTTGAATTTATTTAGTGGCGTGTTAGTCTTGATTATATTTAGTTCATTTGGGAGATTTTCTTATTTTTTTATTCCTTTGAAAACAAAACTATTTCGACCATTACTTATTACATTTTTGACCTTCTATAATTATTGTTCTCATTTATACATTTATACAATGCATTATTAAAACTAATTTATTTACAGTTTTGTGTTTATTTCTAAAGTGCTACATACATTGTTTTATTTTTTCATTGTATGTTCTTTTACATGTTGATATGCCACGTATTTTTTAATGATGTTTTTGTTCTGTATAATATATATGGTGATATGTATATATGTTGTTGAAGTGTTATGCATATATTCGTCCCAACTCAACAAAGGACTTTGGTTCCATGGAGTTGGGATTTGTGTCTCAATGAATGTTACCGAATGTATTGTGAATAAAATAAAATATATTAATAAAATATAATATATAAATAAAATAAAATAAATATTAACTATAAGTAATGAAGAATATCAATATTTACGCTCAATCCCGCTTTTTATTTAAGGCAACATGAACGTCTGGGCATTAACACGGCTTATGACCGGTTATGCGGCTGGTTTGAGTGATCACTTTATACACTGTGTAACGTGTACTAACCAGCCTATGTTTGAACATCCATATTTATACATATTCGCTTACCAAAACTGTTCTCCACCTTTATTGTAAAGCATGTTTATCTTAATAACTCTCTAGCAGGTGGAACACAGAGCTTGTCTACAAAAATTTCGACAGACTCAAATTATTCTTAAATTTGCAAGTATTATTATTTTAACTGGCACTATATTCATTCCCTTACTCGGCTTTACCTGCATATTTTACCAGGGCCCTGGGCCCCGATTAATGGGAAGTTAACATTTATATTCAATTTTATCTACAAAGCAAAATTAAGTTTCCTGTATGAAAAGCAGAATATGCATACAACTTTACCGATCAAAGTTACCGACGAAGATGCTTTAAACGTTCATGCAAATATACTCATTTTCGTACACAAATATCGCTTTTTCTTTATAGACCGTCGAAGATAACTCTGTTAACTGTTATTTTCGATTGTCCTTTAAGTAAAATCAATTTTTTTATACGAAAATGTTTATATTTTGATGATTTTTTAATTAAAAAAATGTTCAATTACATGTTAGCGTAAAAGTTACTTGAATTTTTTAACAAATATTCACATCAACATTGTTTTGAGCATGTCTAAAAGTTTATAGACAGACTAGATTTCCACGTTCCCTTCTCAAAAATGTTTTTCCTCTCTGTTGCATTAAATTTAATTCTAAATAACTCCCTAGGGAGTAAATCCAGCCTGTCTGCAAACATTTGGACATACTCAAAACATTGTTGATTAATCTAACTGGTATAAGACGGCCTTGGCGGCCTCCGTGGTGTAGTGGTCAAGACGCTTGACTCGCGCACGGAAGGTTTCCCGGTGAGAACACAAAAAATTAAAATGTGATTTTTCTCAAGCCTGGTTGTTCTGTAATGTAATTCACCACTGTAATTGGGCCTCCTGGCCTGTTGTGGTGCAAAAAATAAATAAATGAAAAGAAGTATAAAAATTGGGAAAATGTTTTAAGGCGTTGCCCTGTAGGTGTATTGGTCATTCGGATGACTCTCACCCACATGATATTATAAGTTTCAGCTCTTTTACTTAACAAAAGTCAATACGTAGAAGAGTTGAGGAAATGTGGAGGTTTTAACATAGGCAGAATGGTAAATGTTACACAGTGTGTAAAGTGGCCACTTAAACCAGGCAATGACAGGTTATAAGCCCTGTAAAAGCCTCGACTTCCATATTCCCTTCTCAAAAATGTTTTCTCTCTCTGTTGCAACAAATTTCAATATTGATTTATTATACACTTTATATACATATACAGTTTACATACATATGCATAAGGGCGGGCATATTGCCTTGAGGCAATTTCTTCGTACCTGCCCAAACCGTTCAATTTTAAAAAATCAGTGGTTGGTTTATTAATAATTTATTCATAAAACAAAATATTGTTTTTTTTTTTTGAAATAGTAAAAATTTACTTAATATCTACACCATACTATGATGAGAGGGGGGGTTAAGAGTGAAGGAAAGAGGGAGAAAAAAGAAAAAAACTTGAATATTCAGGAAGTGACATTATATACGTGGTTTCAATATAAATAAAGAAGGGGGGCGTCTCTGACATTAGTGGGTAGATTATTCCATAATCGAGCAGCTACTACTGTGAAAGAGGAGGCAGAAAAATTAGAGCAGTAAATGAGTATTGAAAGGGTTATCTCGTTACTAGACCCAAAAAATTATCACATGCTGCAGTATTCACATATTTATTTTACAAAATCAGTTTGGCTTTAAAGACATTTAAAGATAACTCGCCGGGCAAGATATCACTAACCTAGCGTATTAATTGCTCGGAGTTCGACATTGGCATTGCGATTGCGATTGCGCTTACCTGTAAACAGTGGAAGAACAGGTGTGTGAAGTGAAGATAACACAGTACCACGTGACGGACATGTTGATTTTTTTAGTTGGCTCGTAGTTGGATGGAACTACTTCTACTCACGATTTCCCCATGACTTCACTTCTATAATGTTATTCCCAGTAAAGCACAACGAAACCGGTTTTATCATGATTATAACCGTTTTTTTATTACATGTATTTCGCGATAACGTGTCATCATCATCATCGAACCCTTATTCGCACCTGATGGTGCGCACAAATGTCGAGATCTCTACATTATGTAAGGCTGAGATAGGCATTATCGACAACATCAAGAAAGGAGCTCTGCGCTGGTTTGGACATGTAGAGCGAATTGACAGCGAAAGAACAGCCAAAAATATTGACAATGCGAATGTTGATGGATGCAGAAATAAAGAAAGATCGAGAACTCATGGCATGATTAAATTCAACAAATACTTGAAGACGGACATGTCAAAAGTCGGAGTAATCGGCGCGCGTCCATGAAAAGATGTACGAATATAGAGGAAGCGAGATCGGTTTGCAAAGATAGTAATGTGGCGTTCTATCCTCTCTGCCTACCCTTACGGGGAAACGGCGTGATGGTTTGTTGTTGTTTTTGGTGCATAGGGCTCTGTGCAATATTTAAAAATGCAAAGAGCACCTTTAATATAGTTATGAGTTAGAGATTGCTGATTTTAGCTCCATTAGCAATCTTAATATTTGCAATAAATTGGGTACCACATTTTGAACAATTTTTTCTTCTTCTTTTCCACGTCCACTCTTGAGTGGAGCATGTGAACATCGCCAGTTGCCTCCAGGAGACCCTATCGCCAGCCAGCACTCTCGCCTCCTCCCACGTCAATCCAGCGTCCCTTGGTTCCGCCGAGTAAAGTCAAAAGATCGCTATCGATGGCCTTACAGGATGGCGTGAGCTCGCAGGGTTAAAGAAGAGGCAGCTTGGGTTTAGGTTCTCCTGAGGCATGCGCAGCACGTGACCAAGCCAGGTCCACCGCCGCATCCTCAAGACACTCGTTATAGGAAGCTGCTGCGTTCGATCTCGGACTTCAATGTTAGTTATAAAATCGAACCACCTTATGCCAAATACTCTTCTCAAGCACTTACTCTCAAAACTCAGAAGTTTGGTGTTCTAAGCTTTGGTAAGCTGACAAGATTCGCGCCCATATAGGAGTACGGGCATTATACAAGACTATTGTCTAACAATTTAACTGTCTTTAATCATAATTTTGGATCCAAAAACTACCTTTAGCACACTTCCCGAAACAATTAAGACTGTAAAATTCAAATCCTGTTCAAATCCGTTGTTTTGTTTTTTTACTTTTTCATTATTATTGAAATTTAAAAAAATATTTTTTTGCAAGTAGGATGATGCGGAGTGGCTTTTTAAAGTAACTCTTTTTTTCTTCTTTTTTTGACATTGTATTTAGTAATATGTTTTATAGAAAACTATAATTGACCTATAATTTTGGTTTATTTGTAAATATTGTATTTTTTTTTAAATGGCTGTTCTCTTTTAATAAATAAATAAATAATTATAAAATCACAACTCTATATAACATCCCTAATACAACGGCGAAGCGGCTCAAAATATTATTATCGTGCTGTATTTGCGGAACTTCTGATGTGTCGTCATCATTTTTTTTATTTACAGTTTTGCACGTTTGTGCACTCTGACGCGATCTTAGGCCAAGGTTAATCAAATAAATAGTTTCACAACACAAATTTTCAACAGCCGTGAATTTCAGAATTCGAATTTGAATTTGGCAAATGCTGTTCACTTGTTTCTCGGTTCATTTGTTTTCGATTTCACTCGAATCCGACGCGACGCAATCATCTGGCATGGCCGGGTGGATTTGACGCCACCAGCAAAGATGAATTTAATCTAAATAAAATGGCTCATTCAGTACTGTTTCGACATTCAAATATTATTACATACGTCAGAGTCGCAATCCTGAATGTTTTTCTTGAGACAGATTTATCGATTTCGTTTCGGATCAAAACCTTTCGTGGGCGATAAAATTAATATGTGACTTTGTGAAAGCACGTGAGGACTACAAAACTATTTTTTCTTATTTATTTATAGATTTATAATCAAAATAATAATTCTTCCATTCGATGCAGGTCCTTTCATCGTCAAGAAAATTTGGATCAATCGGTATTTGAAAATTGTTTTTTTCTGTCGCTCTCTCGCTTATGCCTCCCCGATACTGTGCAAAAAAAATCAACTACACGTCAGACTAATTTTGACTAACTAAAATCGACAAAATTGATGTTTCGCCGTCCCGTTTGCCGCACCCCAAAACTGAACCGATTTGGTTATTTTTTTAAGAAAGAGTATCAGAATGAAATGTTCTTTGTCGGTAGCTTTTCCGTTTTTCAATTTTAAAAAATTGTATTTGCATACCGTATGTCCGAAGACGACATATTAAACTGGACGCTTTCTTGGGTTTTTGTATGTTCCTAGCTCCATAAGAAGTAAATGGAAAAAGCAAACGACAGATACACGCCAACGGTAAATATATAGAGCGTGTAAAAAACAATTGCTATATTGCTATAATCTAGGGAGAAAATACGGGAATACATCTGTATGAAAATAAGTGACACCACTTTTTCTCTTAATAAGTGACACGAATATAAAAGGTCTTTAAGTTGATTTCTTCCAGTTTTAGCCCTCATTTGCTAACTCCGCTAAATATTACTTTCTCCGGAATTTGACGCGCCGCGCCTGTAAGATCAGGGATAGTTATATAAAACTACAAAGCCGAAAAATTCCAGTTGAGTTTAAAAGGAAGCCCGAAGGGTCGAATTGTCCAGCTTGTAACTGTCGGCCATGGCCGACTCTTATCTGCTAGTAATAACAAATGTTGGTATTTGCTACAAAATAAAGACACATCACTGAATTAGTATAATATTGTATACATATGTAGATTGAAGCCAAATTGCGTTTCACGTTTTTATTTAAACTGGCTAAAACCAAAACATGAAAACCGGCTTATGAAATTTCTATTAAAATTTTTGCTGCACGTAAATATTTCCATTTTTAGATAAGGTTATGGCAAGCTCCCATATAAGCAGGAAAAGATGCTCGCTCTGGGAACCTGCTTTACAAGCATATAATATGATAATATGTGGAACACTCAATACAATGTGATTAAATGTTAGATAAACATGTTTATCGAAGTCTTTATAAAAAATTCTTTAATTATTGTCCTTATCCTAGAGAGTTTTTCAATTTTGAATGAACATTGGGTATAAAAAAAAAACTAAATGAATTTTTATTTTATTTATTGAGTAATAATTGATTTACTTAATTAATATAAAATTACACAGGGTATGTAGATACATAAATTATATTCATGTTTATACCTCTCTATATAGTAGAGTGAAAACTCGTGTTTAGTGGAGGGAGTTCATTTTACATTCATTTTTATTTTATTATTGATTTATTTTAAAGAAACAAACAGTCGACAATGATATAGTAACATTAAAAAAAATACAGTTTAAAGACAGACCATCAAAGTTTCTAAATAAGAATCATACATATTATTAAATTGTGTTACAACAAAAGGGTGTGTTTATGTGTATGTGTATGAGAGTAAGTGTTGATGTGTATTTATGTTTATTAGTGTAGGATTAAGTGTTCAGGTGTGTGTAAGTGTGAGCATCATTTAATAGTAAGTGGGATCGTATCGCAGCCAGAAATAAGGAGTCTTAATTTATTTTTAAATAAATTAAGGGGCATGTCAAATATATCTATAGATGAAAAAAATGCATTATAGTTAGAGCAAGAACGATACAGGAAAGATTGTTGTGCATAGTTAGTGCTACAGACTGGCAGATGGGACAAATACTTATTTCTTGTCACGCGAAAGGGGACATTGAGATTAATTTTGGAGAGTAGGTTAAAAGAGTCTACTTTATTATTTAATAATTTATGTAAATAGCCTAATTCAATAATAGCATAATTTTCTGAACAAGTTACTTAAAATAAGACATTTACCTATTTAAAAAAAACATAATTTTCCAGCGTATGGTTTAAAAATATTATATACATAAGTAACTTCGTTGAAGCTTATCAAATAGTATTTTTACTTTGAATTATCCATTTTTTCTCCTGTATTTTCAATTGTATGATATATATATATATAATTTATTGTACATTTAAAAAAAAAAATTAAAACTAATACCTTTTAATAAAATAAAATCTTAAATACATACAAATAATATGGATAATGGTAAGATTTTTGGTTTTTGGCGATCTTAGAACGGGATTTACAATCGTAGCTAGGCAAGCAAACCATAAAAAATATATTTTATATATTATTCATAATAACCGATGAAGGGTACTGTTGACAATATTCTAAAAATAAATAATGATTGAATTTAAACTGACTAATTATTTTTATTTTATCCGGTAACCGGTTTTTTGCGATGCCATCATACTGATATTTTTGTAAATTTTTACAAACAATCATTCGCCGATATTATCCATCTTCAAGAATTTGTTAAGTTTAGTCATGCCATTTCTTTATCAGCATTAATCGTCGTCTGCATTCATCAACATTAACATGGTAAATATTTTTACCCATTCTTTCGCTGTCCAATTTAGTCAAATACGAATGGCTGTAAGCAGACTGTAGATTCAGAAATACATACACATGAAATTGATGTCTGGACGTTTTATATTAGATTATTTTAAGCTCGCAGCGACCGTCTGGGTTTACATCATCAGCTAACAATAATTATTACCGTGTTGATATTACTGAGCTTTCGCCCGTACAGAGTTAAACGAATTTCTTTAAACCAGTGTACATATTTTACAGGCAGGAAAATCACTTAGAACGAAACGGATTTACGGTTGATAAATTTCAATTCAAATAATCACTTCTACTCAATGTTTTATAATTTCGAGATATCCAGATCATTTTAATTTACACAGGTGCAATACAAGTGCTGCATAAAATCATTATTCTTTTACGGGTAAAAAAAAATAACGCTCTCATATTTACCACAGAAAAAAAAACAAAAAAAGCATATTTATTTTAATTTATTGCAACAGAGAGAGAAAACATTTTTGAGAAGGGCATATTTTGGAAAATTTTTGAACGAAAATAATTGTAAAATAAAGTAATATGCTAATTAAAAATACTTAACTTCAATATCAATACATAGATGGCGCTCCAACACGCTTGTGAATGGTTTCTCATTTAATAACATATATACAAAAATGAAAAATGTTACCTGTGTCGATATTCGCTAATAAGCGGAATGAGGAATGTTGTAGTACGTAAAGTGGCCACTTAACCCAGCCAATGACAGGTCATAAGCCCTGTAAACGCTCGAATATCCATAATCCTGAATTTGAAAAAATTCTACCTCATCTCTGTAGGGATATTAATAAAAAAAAAATTAAAAAATAAAATCATTGTATTGAAGGGTTTTCTTTGTTTACAATGAGTTTAATTTAACTTTAATCAAGTAATTTATTTATTTTATTTATTTATTCATATTTTTTGCTTACAAACAATAATTAATAATAAAAATAATGTGACCACACTGGGGTTTCCTGTGCCGAGGACACTTAACAATATTTTTTTTAAAATTACATTTGAGAATAAACAAAGAAGACTAACTTAAAAAACAAAGATAATTAACAAATATTTAGACAGTTTAAAAAACAAGGTATTTATGTACATCTTTAATATAAATATTACAAAACACACAATGAAAATAACAAAAAACCTAACATAAGCTATACACTTGTGTAGCAGTTGATTTAATATTGGTTTGGGCGAATGAGACAATCCATCTTACCTCTACCTAGCTCCACTTTCCATTTTTTATAGCCTTTTTAAACATTTTCTCGTTACAAATTGTTTTAATAGATAGTGGAAGTAGGTTATAGATTTTAATTAAATAATACTCAAAATCCCTTTGTCTGAAAGTGGTTTTAGTTTGTATTTGTTTAGGTTGTCTATGTGTTGAGGATCTAGTGATTAAATTATTTGTATGTGATGTATTGTGGAGGTTATGTCTTTCATAAGAGTAAGAGTAGTTTTTGAATCTATAAGTGAGTATTGTTTTAGCGTATAATTGTTTTGGTGTCATAAGTTGTGATTTATGGAATATTTCTTCAGTAGATGCCTGTATCGGGACTCTGAGTATTATTTTAATTATGGATTTTTGTGCAATAAATACACTATTAAAAACTGTGTCACTCGCACCACCCCATCGATTATACCGTACTCCAAAATTGATTGGCACAATGGAAAATATTTTTTTCCTAAAAAATATAATAAAAATAAAGTTCCTGTACATTAATTATGTTTCGAATTGTTTTGAATATATACGTTAGTCTCTTAAGTTTATTAGTAATATTTTCAATCTGCTGTTCCCACTTTAAATTTATATCAATAATAACTCTTAAAAATTTGACATTGTCTGTCCTATCCAGAATTTAGCATCGACTTTACCCTTCTGTATGTTTTCTCAGGATTATTTTTTATTTATTTTACTTTTTGTACATTATGTTATTTGTACATTGGCGGGCTTATTGCCAACCAATTTCTTCCAACCAACCAATAAAATAAAAGTTTTATTTTTATAATTCAAGTTACAGAACATATTCAATAGAAAAAAAAAGATTAAAATGCTAAAGATATATAAAAAAAGAAATAAACGTATTTGTTTATAAATTACCTTAAATCAAAACTATTACTCATTGGGAAAAGGGAAAAAAGAGGAAAGAGGAAAAACGAAAGGTGGTATTTGAAAGAGGAAGTGAGGTTACTGACTGCATACTAAATGTAAACAGCAAATGTCTCGAACAAGTAGAAGAATTTTTGTATCTGGGAAGCGTGTTTTCAAGAGATGGAAGAGTAGGAAAAGATGTTGAAAGGTTAGTGAATGCGGGCAACAAAATGAACGGCGCACTAAGCACAGGAATTGCTAATAAAAATATGTCAATCGAAGTTAAACGAAGTAGTCCCAACACCTATGTATGGAAGTGAAACATGAAACCTGGCAGAGGAAGTTTGAAAGCCGAGTGAACGCGGTTGAATTGCGATCTCTTAGACGAATGTGTGGGAAATCAATGTATGACAGGGTTACGAATGATGAAATCAGGCCAGAGTGTAAATCTGAGTCAAGTATAATTGAAAAGATTAAGAAAGGGTCTCTGAGATGGTTTGGTCACGTAGAACAAATGGATGGTAAAACAAGTATTTATGGCAAAAATGAGCGGTAACGTGAGACGAGGATGACCAATGAAGACGTGGCATGATCAGATAAACCAAAATCTTAAGTCTGGTCATGTCAAAAACAGACAGAACCTAAGGGCGTGTATAACAAGATAATGGAAGTCTATGCATTTACAATGACCTGTCATTGGCTAGTTTATGTGGCCATTTTACACACTGTGCAACATTCACCATTCTACCTATGATGAAATAATTGACACATTTACTTAAATATACCATTTTCAAAAATAGAATTGCATCTGCGAATGGCCGATTTCACGAAGGTCGTACAAATCCGCATCAAAGTGGGATTTATAAAATCTGGTAGAAATCCTTCACGGTATTCTGGTTAGTGCAATTGCCTACCATTAAGTAAATAAAAATAATTACGATGCAATAAAAATCAATTCGCCATTTGGTAATTTTATAGTGCCGTGTGCATTTTAACCATCGTATGAAATGAGCCAATATGTGTGTAGTTTCTGCCCTTTTATATTTAACTATCTATAAAGTTTTTTGAGATTAAAAATAAAGTGGATGCTTTGATTCTAATTTTTTTTCAAACCACCGCACATCCAAGATTATTCTGAGAAATCTTTTACAATATATTTAAATGATTTTAACTTACAACACAGAATAAACTATGGCTTGCATGCACCAATGTCCCGATTATCTCGTATTGTCAACTCGAGACAAGATCTGGACTTTTTTGGTGTAAGTCTTTATAGATTTAAAAATTCACTAAGATATACCGGATCTTGTCTTGAGTAGTAATTTTGATTTTTTTTGTCCTACCTTTAATTTTATTTAGTTGTATTTTATTTTATTAGTGCCTGTATTTATTATAAGAAATTGTATTTACCATCGTTAGAATGGACTGCATAAGTCCGTCCGGCTGTCAGTTATCCAAAAATGACAATCCTATTTTTAGGAATAAATACTAAAACTTGCGTGCTATTATCATGGAATGTTTTTAAATACCGTTTAATCCGATCGATTTTCATTTAAATGCCCATTCTACTAGTATTACATTTACTTTTATCTGCTCATTTTGCAAACAAACAACTGTGGAATGTTTTAACAAATTACTTGATGATTATCCGTGTAATAATCTCGTAATCGTCTAATGAGCGCGCCACGGTCCGCTTACGACTCCTATTTTAGCTTCTGCATTCATTTTATAAACAAGTTTCAAATTACTTGCAAACACAATCTGAATGTGAGATGACTCTTCACAAGTTTAGTAAAAAATATATTATAAGTTTTTACGCTCCCAATGGCACGTTTGAATAAATAATTAGTAGTAGGAATTGTTTTCGTATATTCTCTTCGTAGTATTATATGTGTTTATTACCTATGTAGTCGTTGAAGAATCGAAAGTGCATCAGAAATTCATTTTCTACTCCTTTATAGTATCTCAACACATATACGACTGCTTAGGTTGTGATAGGCTGGACATTGGACATGTACAATTAATGCTCGCTACAGAATGAATGACCAGAATCCGATAAGAACATCGCATGTTAAGGATCAGGGCGTTAGATTTGTGAGCACCCTGACATTTCATGTTCACACAGAGGCAATCAGTGGTGAAGCATTGAAGATGTTAGGATTCGTTCTGCGTACTGCCAGGATTTTCGAAAATACCCGCGTATTGATAACTCTTTACAACTCCTTATTGCAATGTAAACTCGAGAGTGTCTCGATGATTCAGGGGCCACATGAACTGAAGTACTCCTTTATGATTTAATGATAGAAAAAATCCAAAATATGTTTCTGAGATATCTCTACGTGAGAGAGTACGGGTATTATCCTTAGCTCTACCCGACCGAGATTGTTGCGCGGTATGATCGATAATCCTGAGATCATAATGAGCATTGGTTTGTATGTTCCTGATATTTACCTAAGACAGCGTCAGCGTAGATTGTTTCATATAACGATTTACACGACCAACTTGCCGATGGTTATGGCTGTTGGAAGAGCTACCGCTATGCTGAACAACATCGCTCTGGATGTTGATCTGTTTCATGTATCTGAATGGGGTTTTTTTTTCTCCTACTACTTTGACTAGTCTCATATGTATTTCCTTATTTTTATAATGTTTATTGTTATTTATTCATTCGAAATTTCTCTCGTTTACAGATTCATGAATTTATTAAGGCTTTTTAGGCTATGTCCGTGTTAAGCTATAATAATTAACAACGCATTTAATTGAAGTTTGTTTTGTACATGTTATTTTTTAAATAAATAAATTGAAGTTGAAATTGAATGCCAAATGCGCGGATACCTATGAAAATCATGACCGGACATCCAGATGTTTAAGAAGGATTGGAAATTGGAAAGCTTAGGAAAGATTCCGAAGACAGCTTCTAGAAGTTGCAAATTGGAAGACGGCGGCTGAGGACGGGTGGAGTTGGAAAAAAATGTAAGGAAAGCTAAGGCTCGATTTGAGCTGTAGCGACATCGAAGAAAAATAATAATTCATTTTCTGTTCAAGGTACTAAACTATGGAATGAACTACCTCTTCATGTGAAAAATCCATCTTCTCTGATTAGGTACATAAGAAACGCCCGAAACATTGCTTTTTATCATAAGAATATCTTATTTTAACGCGCGGTCAAAAATGTTTTTATCAGTTTGTTGTTAATCGTAGCGATCTGAGATAGGTTCGATGTTCATTCTAATTAATAACTTTTAAGCCCACACACAACCTTTCGCCTGCGCAATTATGCGCGGCCTGGAGTAAAATTCACTGCGCTCCATCTTATTCTGAAAAAAGGAACCGCTTAAGACGGTTGATGCGGTCGCCCAGTACTAAATTCACAAGTCCGCGCATGCGCAAATTGAGATCTTTAGTAGCTCTGTGTAAGCAATCCTAACAACCAAACCATGATTATTTTTCTTGCACTTATTTCGAATTATTGAGTTGTAGTAGGCACATATTTTACCCATACTTAGTATTATGCGACTGCTTCCCTAATCGAAAACCTCGCCGCTCGCCACTGCTTATTGTCCATCATATAATTCCTCGACCCTCTCCCTGTCTCCTTTCAAATGTTTTGCCTACCCGATTCCACATTCTATAACGTCTTACCCCATCTTGTAAAATGTTATAGTTGTATTTATACTTCTTAAATAATAATATGCAATACGTTATCCGTTTTAAACCAACTAAGTAATTAATTGCTTCAAGCAATAAGCAGGCAAATGTACGTATTTTAAATGCAAAAAAGTTGAATAAATAAATAAAATTAAGCACAATGCAAATTGAAAAGCAACAATACTTGCACACGTCACGGAAGAAAGTGGCATCATAATGCGGCACTCCTCTGCCCACACCAATCATCTATCTCTGTCTAACGGATATGCGTGCAGGTATTTGTTATTTTTCATAAAGTCTATAATATGCTCAGTCTTCACACAATTAATTATTATTGTGTCTCAGTACTCAATACTAAGTAACATTTTAATAATATACACATAATGCGTATTGTGTACGCAGTATGTAACCTATTACTGTGGTACATTAAATTGCAATCGGCATCAGTTGGTTCTAAGGAGAGTGCGGAGCATTTAATACCCTTTCACCGCTCTAATTTTCTTGTCTCCTCCTTTACAATAGTGGCTGCTCGATTGTGGAATAATCTACCCACTAATGTGACAGACGCCCATTCTGTATTTACATTTACATCTAAATTGAAATGTCACTATGTAAATCTTTGAGTTGTTCCTTTCACCTTATTCTCTATTTCTCATCCTCATTTCACTCCTCTCTTCATAGTAAAGTGTAAATTTTTAGTTAATTTTGGTTTTAAATTTTTGTACACAATTATAAGATTCTGCATAATTACCTAGATGTCCATATACTCGTACTTGTAATTTTCTCAAACTTAACGGTTTACGTAAGTAGCAAGAAATTGCCTTAGGGCAATATGCCCGCCCTTATGTGTAGATAAATTGTTTATTTTATTTTATTTATTTCGAATACAAACAGATGTACACGTTAAATTAATATAAATAAAAACTAAAAAAAAGTATACATATTAGGGCCTGCCATCCAATAATATGTATTCACAAAATTATTCTACAATAAAGCGACGACAGTTTAAACTATATAAACAATAAATATACTTTAACAATATTTTGAGTTTGTCCAAATTTTTGTAGACAAGGACTGGATTCAACTCCCTGGGGAGCTGTTAACATTAACATATTACAACAGAGATGAAGAACATTTAAGAGAAGGTAATATAGAAGTCTAGGCATCTACAGGGCTTATGACCTGTCATTGGCTGGTTTAAGTGGCCACTTTACACACTGTGTAACATTCACCATTCTGCCCATATTTGAACATCTATATTACTTCAATTCTTTCATCTGTTGATGTTTGTGAAGTAAAAGAGCTGAAACCATTATTTATGCGGGTGAGATTCATATAATTGAATTATTTCACCTACACACTAGGCAACGCCTGAAAATTTTAATTTGTTTCAATTTCTATACTTCTTCATGGACCGGGTGGATTTTTCAACAATATTTTGAGTTTGTCCAAATTTTTGTAGACAAGGACTGTATTCAACTCCCTTCAAATTGAAGTAATATAGATGTTCAAATATGAGCAGAATGGTGAATGTTACACAGTGTGTAAAGTGACCACTTAAACCATCCAATGACAGGTCATAAGCCCTGTAGATGCCTAGACTTCTATATTACCTTCTCTAAAATGTTCTTTATCCCTGTTTATAATATGTTAAATATACTTTACATCAAAATGAAATTAAATTGTATGCATATAAAGTGTTAAATAAAATAAATAAAAAGCATATGTAAGAAGCTTCTTAATTCTATGGTAAGGCGTATTAAAATGTGATTTTTACGGTGTTTTTTCACGAAAACAGCGCCGTTTCAATTACACAATATTATATTATTATTATTATTACTACATCTATGCATAGGAAGGTAATTTTTAATACTAATATTAATGAATTTTTTTCGCACTTAAAATTTATGAAAAAAAAATACCGTACGCAATTCCGGACATAATATTTTTGCAATTTTTAATTGAATAATTCATTATTCGTCCACTTTTCACATTTTCCATGGTTAAATAATCACTTTCTCTGCCACTTTTCTTGTTATTATTACAGCACGTTGTATTGTTATTATGCTAACAAAGTATGTAATCAAATTCCTAAAGAATAAACAATATTATATTATATTCCCAAAATAGTGTATTGTTTCATTAGCAAGTTCACAATTTTAGAGACTCGGCAGACGCTTGACTTGTGGTCGATCGACCTTTCTGACGGTACACAATCGTCCGTCCTAATAGTTTAACTGACACATTAATTATGTAAATAGGCATGCGTATTTCTAAGTGAAATGGAATCAAAACCCGGACGAGTATTTTCGATCAAAAATGAAAATCGTGTCCCCCTCGTAGTGTATTGGTGCGCGCTTTCGCCTATCACCCTTTAGGTAGCAGGTGAGATTCCTGGCAAGGTCAGTATGGAATATTGGTTTTAAATATCGCTGTACACTGATATTTCTATTTTTTTGTACTTGAAAAAATAAATATTCGAGGTCCTACAATTAACCCGAATATTTCAACTTTGGGACGAATTTCTTTTAATCTTAAAAAACCATGTTAGAAAATGGGAAACAAGTTATGGTAGACCGGGATTCGAGCATCGAATCTTCTGATCCGATGTCCAAGACCAACCCGTCATTGTCTTTGAACTGATCACTTTACCTTCCGAGTAACAACAATTAACCAGTTACGCTGCATTACGTGTACCAATGCAGTGCTCTATGTACAACTGTGTGCGAATAGGGAAACCATTGTTATAATATATGCATTACGTTTATAATTTTATATTTTCGATTTAAGTTTTTATTTGCACTGCAGCAATTTTATAACTATTTTTAATTTATATGAATACATAAAATTCTCCAAAACGAAAGCCATTTTCAGGATGAGTTTACTAGTTCGGAATTCGGCTAAGGGAAGAGACTATAGCAGGAGACTGCTGCGAGGAATTGCATAGATTTATATACTATTAAGCATGTTATCCAGATGTTTATTAAAATTTAAGTTTATGTAATCATTTTTACTATTCTTTAATAATATGCAAGCTTCCACTTTCCATTCTCAACTCAACTCATTGCTCTTGGCCTCATAGAGTTAGGTATACGTTTTTTTTAATATAATATGTATATTAACATGAATGAATAAATAAATAAATATATTATAGCGTACCTAAGATATGCAGATATGAATGAGTCCTTAAAATGCAATTTCGTGTAATTTTTATAATTGTTATTATATGGAAAACAATCTACGAAGTTTTCGATTATGTCAGCAACTATATTATCGTATTCAAAATATTCGCACGTACGATATGTAAACGTGGACGATAGGCCTTACAATGCGATTTCGTATTATTTTGATAGCCGCAAGACGCAGACGCTGCCATCTTGTCATATTTCATTTCGTATTGTCGGTTTTAAGATACCGTCTGCATATCCAATCAAAATTATTAGAATTCCTCGTACGCCCTTTGACTTCGTGAGTTGTTTACTGTTTACATTCAATTACATTACGTTTTCCCTGTGACAAGTTTGTGGGAAGGCTATTATTGAATCTATGTCTTGTCGAAAGGTGGATAGAGCTCCACCGAGAGAATTATGGTTTATGATTGTCTGCGTTGTATATAATGAATCTGCCATTTCAAATAATGCTGCCATCACCACACAGTATATTCAGAATAGGACAACACAAAAGGTTAGGTTGGTGAGCGATCGCGAAACAAAGAAACGTCCTGCCCTCTCGCCACTTCAACATTAAAAAATGACGTACATAGAAAAATAAAATGACTAATCAGTCAAAAAGGTCGAGACATCTCGATCGAAAACCTTAACTTTTGAACTTTTCTGCTTCGTAATTTTGTATTTTTTATCCATATGAAATTTTTCCGAAGTCATTTTTGAAAAAAATAAAGAATTTTGTAATTTCAAAATGTAGTAAATCGTTCATTTCTCGGACTAGCAGTCCCTCCACAAACCCTTACCTCTCTCCTACCCAGCCGCTTTCCTTGTCTGCGTCTGGGCGTATCGCTTCGTTGGTCAAACACGTTTTTATCTTTTAAAAAATGTTTTTTTAAATTTTTTATTTGAAAATTTATTTATAAACCCTTACGGATTATTACATTCATTTTACATAAAATAATATATACATTTTTCAATTATACTCTGTTGTTTAAAATAATATTTTTTACGTCTTTTGAAAAGTTTGTCCGAGTCTTTTGTTTAGTTTTGTCTGGTAGTTTATTGTTTAATTTCAGTCCCTGGTTCATTAGTCTTGATTGTCCTTGTCTTGTTTTAGAAAGTTGTGTATGGTATTTGTCTGATATTCTCGTATTATGTCCATGTTGACTACAATTTTTTACAAGTTTTAGTTCTTCGTCTACAATTACATTAGTGGCTAATTTATGGATAAATTTTAATGATTCTAGTTCAAAGAGTTCAGTTATATTTAATTGCTTAGTTTGTTTAAAAAGTTCTCTAGTTGCAGTTAAATAGGGAAGGTCATATACTAACTTTAATATTTTATTTTGTCTTTGTAGTCTTTTTATGTCATTTTGATATCCTGCTCCCCATAGTAGTTGCGTATAACATATTTTAGTTTTTACATAGGCTTCATACATTAGAATTTTTTCCGTTTTTGGAACAAAATTTTTGATTTAATTTTTGATATGGGAAGGGGTAGGGGTTTGCGGAAGGCATGCTAGTCCGAGAAATTAAAGATTTACTTCATTTTGAAATTGTATTTTTTTTTAATGACTTTTTGGAAAAAAATTGCTAGGATTTTTTTCAAAGCTTACTGTGATGAATGTTCCTTTGAAGTTTCGCGGTCTGGCCCTGAAAAACCGTGTATATATAAACATGATAGGACGTACATATAAAAGAACCACCGATAGTAGCGAGACACTCCATTCAATATTCATAGAGACGGAAAGGGACAATACCATTCTCAATTCAGTGTTATTAGGATTACAATAATACATGCATGTACACGTAGACAGAACAAAAACTATCTCCTGAAACATACGAAAGGAGATTGCTGAAAATGCCCAGTATAGAGAAAAATACATCTATATTATCCACAAAGGACAAAATCAGCTAACTTAGTTGTGAATTCTTGCTCAATCTTTTACTTGAATACACTTCAGAGTAAAGAGTATGGTTGAATATTGAATGCGATAGCAAAATATTATAATAATATAATTAATCACGCTATTGACAATTATCTCAAGCGATAAGCATAACATTAGCTTCTAGCAAACAATACTCACTAATCTAATCTAAAACCCGTTGTTATGGAAAGGAAAAATAACTCCGTATTTCATGTTACCTTCAATGGCGTTTGACCATTGTTTTTATCAGCTGATAAAATATCTTAATTTTTTGCTACTCAGCACCTGTATGCTATACATTTTTTAGTAAACTACGCACTTTTTTTGCAAAGTTTTTTTCTATAATTTTAATAAAAATTCTGACAATATCTAATTTTTTACAATTAATTTAATTTTCTGCAGATTTAAATATAATGTATTTTCCAAATATATTACATTAATTCAATACGTTGCTTTTCCCTGTTATGACTTTTCTTTAGTAAATACCCAATCATATTCTTTGTTTTTTTTTTCAATAAACAATACATACGACATTGGTAAAATAATTGCTATTTGTTGCGTTTAGATATTGTTCATGTTCAATATGTGAACACAAAATGCACAAACAAGTTTTTTAAAATCTGTATTTTTTTTAATGGATCTACATATTAATATTATGAAACTTATAATTAATTATTCTGACAGGTTATTACAATTTTACCTAACTAACATAGGGGATTATTGATTTTTATAAATTCTGTTACAGTTCTCCTATAATTAATTCATGTATCATTAAAACGACAATTTTAATATTTTTATTTTATAAATTTATTGCATAAAATACGTATACATATTTAATAACATGAAATCTATATAAAACTAGTGAATAGAAAATGAAAACGAACTGTTCTCTGTTTAGAATAGTCTCCATCTAACATGGCTCAGCCTGTTCTAAGATGGAGATTTTTTTTATCTTTTAAAGCATAAGTAATTATATACTAATATAACAAAAAAAACTAGAACTACTTTTTTATAAATCCCTAGCTAATCAAATACAAGAAATTTATAATCTTTATTATACAAATGCCAAGAATACCTACATTTACTTAAACATAAATAATATATTATAATATATAATATATAATTATAAACAAATATAAAGTAATGTTATACATAAAAATATAAATAATATGTGTACCAATTATATAAAGTAGGTACTACGTTTATTAATCTATATATTTTTTTTTAATCTCTCGCTACACTATTTATATGTGCAGTTATTTTTATGTTTGTTTAACATTTTGAGTCTTTTATATTTGGCATTAAATCACTAAATATTTTTGGCGCAATTAAATTATATTGCTTTTTACCTAAGGCGGTTGATACAAATGGGACAATACAGTTAATTTGTGTTGCTGAACGAGTGTTTATATTTTGTCGGTTTCTTATAACCTCACTTAATTTATCATTAAATTTAAGTAGTAGGCACCTCACAAACAATTATCTTATGTCCAATATGTTAAACTCAGCGAATAGATCTTCCGTTGGATACCTCAAGGGTTTTTTAAGAATAATCTTCATGATCCATTTTATAATAACTGTATAAGGAACTAAATTTGTTGCAACAGAGAGGTAAAACATTTTTGAGAAGGGAATATGAAAAATATGGAAGAGTTGAAGAAATGCGGATGTTTAAACATAGGCAGAATGGTAAATGTTACACAGTGGCCACTTAAACGAGCCAATGATAGGTCATTAGCAATGTAAATGGCTAGACTTTCATATTCCCTTCTCAAAAATGTTTTCCCTCTCTGTTGCAACAAATTTAGATAAGAATAACTCCCTAGGGAAGAAATCTAGCCTGTCTGCAAACATTTTGACATACTCAAAACATTTTTGTACCAATAAGAATTTTAAACTTAAAAATAAATTCACTGATTTCGATATTGGAATAAAGATCAAAGATCCTTCAATCTTCTAACCAAGGAACTACAAAACATTAAATCACTGGTACAGTTTAAAGTAGGTTTTAGGTATTGGATTAGCATGGAAGAAGCAGATAGACACATTCTTAAAAATATATTTAAAAAATAAATGCATACTGCAAATAAATCATATTTTCGTAATTTCAGCATATGTTAATTTTGTTTTTCTTGTATTATTCTTTTATTTTCTTTTATTTTTCTTTTCTTTTTTTCATGGTTATATCATACCATATACGAGTATAATATGTGCTATAAACTATTTTATAATTAAAAAAGGAATGGCCCACGCTCAGACGCTGTAGTCCTTGTGGGCATTTTTTCCAATTAATGTTATAGCTTAATTTTAAGATGTATTTTTCTAAAGCGTATTTTTGTCCTCATATTTCTATGTAAATAATATATGTATGGAAAAATAAACAAATAAAATAAATAATTTTAAAACTTCGATCCTTAACTTTTCATTTATAACTACTACCTACCTCTCTATTTTTTATTTTAGAGTGAATTAAATTATTTTTAATGTAATAAGTAACATACTCGATATTATTTGTTCTAGTTTCACTAGGGGGTACTAAATCCGACAATAACTTCTAAACTGAGTGACATTTATGCCATTGTGAAATCTACTAAATATATCTATAGATTTTTATTGGTACCTTGCGTTTACAATGATTGCCTTCCGTAAGTAGTTCATTGTTTCAAAACCTATTAACCCATTTTTGATTACAAAATCATTCTCATATGACGCAGTTGCGAAATAAATATTGAACACCTTTAAAAAGTTAATCGTTAGTTATATTATACTTCCATCGCGCCTTGTCTTCATCTTCTTCTTCTTCAAACTTATTATCTCCACTGCTGGATAAAAGCCTCTTCCAAACGTCTCCATTCCTTCCTATCACCCGCTTTCATCATCCATGTTTTACCGGCAATAGAGGCAATTTCATCGACCCATCTTTTCTGTGGCCTTCCTGGTCTCCACTTTATTATTCTGGGTGTCCACCTGCCATCATTTTGTCTCGCCAAGTGTCCTGCCCACTGCCATTTCAATTTCGCTGCACGATCCATGATATTCACGACTCCGGTTCGGCGCCTTATTTCTTCATTTCTTACTATGTCTCTTAGACATACACCGAGCATCTGTCTTTCCATGGATCGTTGCGTGCATTTTAATTTCTGGCTACTTTCTTGTGTTACAGACATGGTTTCTAGTCCGTATGTTGTCACCGGCAATATGCACGATTCATATACTCGTCTTTTCAAGCATATAGGGACTTCTTTATTTTCAAAAATATATTTAAGTTTGCCAAAAGCAGCCCAACTTAGCCCTATTCTTCTTGGCAACTCCGCTATCTGGTTAACTTTACCAAGTTACTTTGTGTCCTAGATATAGATATTAATCGACCACTTCGATTTTATTATTGTTAATGAAAATGTCTCGTCCTGTTAGACTCATATCCTTTGTTTTATAAATTTCATAATAATTGTAAAATAATTTATTTAAACGAACCGATTCGGTAGCAGGAGTCCGCCATTTTTCCCTTTTTTTATGTCAATTAGATCATATTTTGTTTATCGAAATATTGAATTAAGATGTGGGTTTACACTGCAATATTTATTGTCCCTGGACTGGCGCCCAAGCGTACTGATCAGCTTACTTCCATGTAACAGATGATCGAGGTACACTGTATTTAGTGTATTAATGAAGTTCTCCATGTACCATCGGGTGTGGATAGTTGTTAAATGATGTAATATTAACAGTTATATATAATTTAACGTTTAACTAGTTACGTTCATCCAAACACTAACAAAATGGTTTATCCTGCTCTTATACAAAAAAATCAGCTCAGATATTGTTCTTATATCACTTATTTTAAGTAAATTATTTTTTTTTATTTTTTATTAATAAATTTCATAAAAGGTACATGTTTTTTAAAATTCTATACAGATCTACTTTTATACATCTAGTAAATGTTATCACTGTAACACTCCAAAAAAAAGACTAACTCTTGTGCCTGGAGAGTGACTTTCACTGTTGTAGTTGTTTATTTATAAGAGTTTATATAATTTTGAATATTTATAATTTAGGTTTAGTTTATATTTTATAAGATGATAGTTTATGTTTTCTCGCAGTAAATGCAGTTTTAAATTTACGAATCGAAAAAAATATTGTCGTGCGGAATTATAGGCCAGTTGCACCAAAAAGTTGTTTTTTCATTTATTTCTATTTATTGTAATGTGTAATGTATTTATTTAGATAATTATACAAATAAGAACATCTACTCGTAGTTATACCTTAACTAATAAACAATATACATACAAAAATAATTTCAAAAACAAAACGTTGTCATAAAATCCAGACGCTTTCCGATGACACTGTCTACCTATATGGATGTTTGATTTTAACAAAAATTATCGACATCCCACGAAACGATGCGATGCGATAGACCCATCATCCCTGATATCTTTTGGTAACTCATCAAACATCTTTACTCCTTTATGATACAGATATTTTTGAGTTGCCTGGATTCTTGTTTATTCCATATTATTGAAGGAATAACACGCCAAGCCTTAATTTTAGAAGCTTTTCAGCAGGTGGGTTTTAGAGGATATGGAAGGAATTTGTGAAAAATACTCCAAATACACCCAGACCAATCGTAAAAAAATCATCAGCGATTTTTTCCTTGCAAGTAAAAATCGAACTTGTGACGACAGTTTCACAGCCGCCAATCCAACAGCGCCACGGAGCCTGTCATGTTAAAAATGTTCCAATTTAAAATATTACTGTATTTTCGTCAAAATGCGCCAAAGAAGAATAAAACAACTTTACGAAAATTATTTATGTTTAAACTTATTTTTTTGTCGGGAATCGAACCCGAGACCTTTTGCATGGTAGGCAAACGCGTTTACCACTACACCACGAGGCCGACATGGTTGACATGAAATATTTATTTAAAAATGTGTTTTTACCCTGGACTGGTACCTGAAGCGTAAGACTGATCATCTTACTTTCATATAACAAAAATGATCAAGATACACTGCGATTGGTATACCGATGCAGTGCCATATACACCATTCGGTGCGGAAAGGGTTTGATGATGATGATTATTATTTTTTGTAGAAAGACATTTAAAAATTCCCACTTTTGAACTTCATATTTGACATTTTTAATAGTTGCACACAGTAGACATTATTTTATTTTCGGTAATTTATAAAAAATATTAATATAATTTATTTAATATTAATTTATCGAGATTTCTACGGGAAAATGATGAAACGAATTTTTATTCAATTTGTTCACCGGTAAAAATAAAAGCCTGAGGTAGGGTGATACATTGTAAATAATATTTTACTACCAATGGCAATGGAAACAATAGAGTTTTTATCATTCCCTCTTGACAGGCCAAAAATAATATTTCACAAGATGAAATAACCATTACGTTTTATCGATGGACGTGATTTTGAAAATGATTTTGTATGCCGACAACGGCGGCTGTTACAACTTCGCTGGCCACTTTGTATTTTTCATCGTTGAGAAATATTTTATTTGCATTTTGTGCCCACGTTGATCATCAAATAAAATGCATGATCTACATTGTAATAATTTTTCTTTGTGCCATCCTCCCGCTGTCGGCAGAATATTTCAGGTGAAAGTAACCTTAACATATTACAACAGAGATGAAGAATATTTAAGAGAAGGTAATATAGAAGTCTAGGCATCTACAGGGCTTATGACCTGTCAATGGCTGGTTAAAGTGGCCACTTTACACACTGTGTAACATTCACCATTTTGCCCATATTTGAACATCTATATTACTTCAATTCCTTCATCTGTTGATGTTTGTGAAGTTAAAGAGCTGAAACCTTTATTTATGCGGGTGAGATTCATCTAATTGAATTATTTCACCTACATCCAGCCAGTCTGCAAGCATTTGGACATACTCAAACATTGTTGGTGGATTCATAGATTACACCAAAAGTTATTAAAAATATTTTTATAAATCGAACTTCTTTGAAAGACGTCACTAGCTCATATGAATCAACCAATGATAAGAGAGTTGAGGAAGATTTCCGGTTTCCTTACCGTCAGCGGACCAATCAGCAAGACTGACTGAGAAGAAGCGGAAGAGAACTTGAGACGTCACACGCGGAGTAATTTGAGAAATACAAAATTTTAAAAATCATTACGCTGATAATACGATACATTTTTTAAAAAATCGGACAGGTTTAATATTTCTTGATTCTTTATTGATTTTATGAATTACATTTATAGATTTAAAGGCTTGTAAATTAGATGTTGTAATTATTTTATCTGATCAAGTGAATGCTTTGTATAGGATTGATATCATTCGCGAATTTTTTTATTACCGAAGTCTCTATTGTAATTGGTAGAATAAAGAAAGAGAAGTAGCTATTGGCGGACCGTGGTGTCAATTGGAGAGGTTAATTAATTTAAATTAGGCGAGCTTTGCGCTGCATCTTGCGTGTCGTGGACCAAAATTATACGCTTTGGGTGGATTTAACATGCGTGAGAAGAACAAAGAACTTTCGAGATGTTTTCAGCAATTTAAGAATGTGCACGAAAGGCATTAATAATTACAGAAATTACAGGATGCGATGTTTATAAAGTTCTGCAAAAATTTGTCTGCATATTTACAAAGTGTAAAATTAATATTTGAAGCTCTAATTTTGTGATTTTCTATCTTAAATAATATGAGTACGTATTAAGTTGGTGTAAAATAACTTTTTAAATTCAATGTGAAGGGCACAGGATATTATACAATTGACATGGACAATTCATATCAAAAATTTGACTAGCGAAATTGCGACACTATCGAGCCTTTTTTTACAAAAAACTTTGTTCCAAAAACGGAAAAAATTCTAATGTATGAAGCCTGCGTAAAAACTGAAATATTTTATATGCAACTACTATAGGGAACAGCAAATCAAAATGACATAAACAGACTACAAAGACAGCAAAATAAAATATTAAAGTTAGTATATATCCCCCCTTATCTAACAGCATAAAACGAGCTCTTTAAACAATAAAATTTTACTAAACGCTTTCAACTAGAATCCTTAAAAAGTTTTAATTGTGTACTGAAGTAATTGTAGACGATGTACTAAAACTTAAATTGTAGTAAACATGGACACAATACGAGAATATCAGAACAATATCATATACAACCTTCTACAACGAGACAAGGACAATCGAGAGTAATAAACCAGGGACTGAAATTATACAATAAACTACCAGACAAAACTAAATAAAAGACTCAGACAACCTTTACAAAAGATGTGAAAAATATAATCATTTACAGTAGAATATGAATTTGAAAGAGCAAAAATATTTTGTTAAATGTATGTAATCCGTAAGGGTTTACAAATAAAATTTCAAATAAAAATAAATTAATTAATATAAAGGATAAATTTACGAACGAACACTCTATGACCCTTACGCTTACAGCTCTATATTTTCTTTAGAGTAATAATACTCCACTGGCTAATAGAATTACAAAAACCATTCTATGATTAGCAACTACAGTTTACAGCAATACAACGGACCAAAGGTACTTAGGTCGAGAATTGCAAGTGAAAACCTAGACCGTCCGTTACACGATTGTTGTTAAACTAAAAACCAAACCTAAAATTTGGAACGCTTTTGTTATCTCCAATACAGCTATAGCTTCTCTTTAAGCGGAGCGAATTATTAGTTCTGAGGTATTTTCAGTAAACAAATATGTACTTAATACCTACCTACGAGGTGTCCTACAAGATAAAAGGGGTAAACTCTGGTTCATTAAATAAATGTTTTTCTCCCCTTTCAAAGAGATCATTTATATGTTAAAGTATATAGTTGTTCATTTATTTATTTATTTATTTACACCTTTTATCAAAAATACAATTTTACGTTCTCTTTGCCCAGCTAACAAGGGTACATACCCCGTTCCAAGCTAGGCAATTACATTCTAATATATGATAATAGTTAACAAATTAATAGAGAGGACAGATTAATAAAATATAAACTTACTCGTATACACATTTTTATACAAATACATTATACATACACACATACACATATATATATATACACACATATATACACATGTACATACACACATAAGTACATACATCCATGCGCATAGATGTCCATGTCCATGTCTTCAAAATAGAAATTGTTTTGAGACCTAATCCTTATATTAATTATGGTCTTCGGATTTTAAATAATTAAATTAATTCTAAAAAATATTATATCAGCTTCTTAAATATTTCTTTATAAATTAAATGAAAATATTTTTTTAGTATTTTGTCTCTACCATAGGTGTGGGAACAATGTAGACATAGACTATAAAAAAACGGGATTTTCAACTAGTTTAATTAAAACGAGTATGTTCTAAAGATAGCTCGGTAATTTAAACCAACAGTTCACTATGCTAATGAACTTCTGATTTTTTATGATCTTGAATGATAGATTTAGAATTCGCGTTCAGACACAGTACAGCACAATACATTCATTTACCAATCACGGTGATTTCACGCCCCAAAAATATTCCAATACCACGTAATGAACTATCAATAGTCCATGCATCCATTCACTGCAGACCAAAATACCAGTTGGTACTCTCTTCTCTTTATAACGCGACTAACATTACACGCTTACATCTTTATTTGGCACATGGCGACATTAAACAAGCAAGCTACATATTTATTTATTTGTTTACTGAGTACACACTGTAAAGTGGCCACTTAAACGAGCCAACGACAGGTCATAAGCCCTGTAAATGCCTAGACTTCCATATTTCCTTCTCAAAAATGTTTTCCTTCTGTTTCAACAAATGTAGACATTCATTCATATATTTATCTATAGTTACAAACAGAACCCGAAAACTGAATAGCAAATTAATATCGAATTAAAATAATCATAAAAAATAGCGTTATGTATATAAAAATATTCGTACTTCTTTTAAACACGGGAGACAACTTTTTGCTGTTTTGTTGTTTAATGTGCGGAAATTATTGCAATAAGCTAATTTATGCATGAATAAAACGCCGATTTGTCGTAAAAATTATTGTTTAAGTTGAAATAAAATTCTAAAGTCCACATATTATTTTAATGCAAAAAACATCAGTAGTCCCAGATACGCTATTTAATTATATACTATTGTATTTTTTAATCGTTATTTTACATTGAAAGTTCTTTATCCGTTAAAATTATCTCATTTGATTATTATGAAAATAAAACTTTGTTATCAGTGTTACACGATTTTATTATTTTAAAAGAACACAACTATAGTTTCGGGAGAGCACTCCTCCCATCGACGGGTGATATAATTTATATCGGAACTAAACCGGGCAGCGTTAAAACACAAAAATCTTTATCTTAGAAGAGGCTGAGTCATGTTGGATGAAGACTAACCTAACCAGCGGTGCTTTTGTTAACCGCTCTCGCGGCCATAGAAAACACTTTCGTCTCGTGTATTTACATACAAAATAGAAGAGATAAAATCGTTTTCTACGGCCGCGAGAGCGTTTGGAATATCACCCCTGGGCCGTGATTATAAACGCTATTTTCATCGGTACATATCGAGACGGTATAAAGTGACCAGCGCCCTTGAGGTGATTTTCACAAAAATGGCGCTATACAAATTATCCACAACAATAATCCATATTTATGTACGAAAATGTGTATATTTGTATGAAAATTCAAAGTATCTTCCTCGGTAACCTGTAATTGAACATGTTTAAAAGACAAAAATGTAAACATATATTTTTTTCATACAGAAAACTTAATTTTACTTTTTAGATAAAATTGAAAATAAATTTCAACATCCCATTAAAATACGGGCCCAAAGGACATTCCATATAAATGTTCAAATACTCTTGTCTTGTTTGGATAGATTCCCTGGTAATAAATATGTAAATGTAGGTATATATGCATTAAATTTATAAAAAGTTAATCAAATACAAATATATATGAGGACATACCGTGGGTATACTGGCAAAAAAAAACGTTAAATCGTAAATATGCGAATTAGACTTAATGATGCAGATTTGTTAAATTTTTAACGCCCTACAAACTGGCAAAATACACTAAGACATATTTAATTTCATATATCTGTAGCTTTCAAAATAAATTTAAGGGTAAGTCGTATACCGGGTATTTTATTCAGGCTTAAAGCTTTAAATAGCTTAATAATTTCTTAATATACAATTAAGAAACGGAAAAAATAAAAACTAGTTCTTAAATGAGCACTTAACATCTTACTATATTTAAATAAGATACAAAAGAGTAAAATTGGAACAAAACTTAAATGCTTGATTTCTCAAAACAGGGATTTGAGAGTTAAAGTTTTTTGCCAGTAGACCCACGATATATTTTAATATTATGATATTGTGCAGATATTATTCGTGATTTTTTATTATTTTATTATTTAAATCAATTTACACGAATCTGTTTTATATTTCAATGTGTTTTAATGAAAATATTTTCAATGTGCTAATTTTTTTTGTTTTTCCATTGTTTCAGGTAATATATACATTACAATTAACAACGCCCTTAATGCAGTTATAAACAAGCTAATGTAATCAGAAATTTAAAGGTAAGAACAATATTTAAAAAAAACCTTGGAATACCTTTTTCATTTATTTTTATTTATTTAAAATTTCAAGTGCAAAGAATAAGTACTTTGGCGGACTTATTTCCAAAAGCAATCTTCCAGCCAAACAAAATTAAAAGTTAAAAGATTGTGGTCAAGTGGAGTTCGAAATGTCGAAATAACGGCTAGAAATTTTTGTTTTTTTAAATATTTTTATTTCCTTTTTTAATTACTATAAAAAAATACCATATTATCTTTTACAGAATATTTTATTTTTTCTTTCTCATGCTATACAAAAATATTATAACTGTCCATTATTTATTATAGGAGCAAAAATTCATTAACATTTTCTTGTATACCCACGAACAGTCCATGCCTTTGGGGGATTTTTTGTTTACTATTTTTCTATTAATATGTATTTCATTGATATGTAATTATGCTTAATTTTTTTAATACTATGTTTTATTATTATGTTTATTGTATAAAACAAAAAAAAAAAAAATTTTAAAAAAGATTTACCACCGTTTGGTAATGGTTGTAGTATATATATAGTTGGATAATTTATAAAGCGCCATTTTTGTGAAAATCACCTCAAGGGCGCTGTACAATTAATAAATATCCCAGTACGTCTTGCAGCTACAGAGCGCATGGACGGTTGGGATTCTAGTTCCTCGTTTTCAATTAAGATCAATCAAAAATTATAACAGATAGGAGCTAGATTACAGGACGTCTTGCAGCTACAGAGCGCATAGACAGTTAGAAATTTAGCTCCCATTTACACATTTTAAAAATTGACAAATAAATTTAGTGTATTAAAAAATAATAATAATATGAATAATAAAAAGGAAAATGATTACAACACGCCTTGCAGCTACTAAGCGCATAGACGATTGGAATTCTAGACCCCATTTACAAAATTTGGGTATTTTAAAGTTGATATATGAAAGCTAGATAACTAATCATCGTGCAGCTACAAAGCGCATGGACGAGTGGAATTCTAGCAAAGTTAGAATGATATCAATAAATTTACAAAAAATAGAGCATAGTTGTAAGTTTGTCAAGTGTTCATGCCAAGAAGTAAGCAATAAAAAACGAAATAAATAAAGCACTGTATCAACTCCATGGTTAACAAATGGAGATAGATGTCCGAAGAGAATCTTTTGTAGACAGTAGGTAGATATCGTCACCATGTGGTCCACTGGCTGCTGGAGAATTCTGGAAACGCACGTGTGTAGATTGGGGGATTATGCCTATTGTTCCAACGACTTGGTATCCATTTTGGTCCGTATTATTTCATTTTATGAGACGCAACATTCCTGTTCAAATTCACCTTTTTACATGAATATTACACATATGTATGTACGTAAATGTGAAGTTGTTCGGCGTTCTATGCTATCTGCTCACCCCAACTAGGAAACAGCGTGATTGTTGCCGTTGTGAAATTTGTCCGCTAAATTATAAATTAATGCTGCTCATATTAACGCATGTAAATACAGTTTTTACTAACATTCGTGTTAGCAATATGTCCATAAGGATGAATGACAGTATCCGAAAAAGGCCCTCAATATAATTGGCCAAACACATAGTTAAAGGGGCAGTAGAGTTAAATTAAATTAAAATCGCGATGTATGAATTTAAAAATAATAACTCGTTTTGATAAAAAAAGAAAACAACCGGTAGGAAGACCCACGGCCCTTAAAACGGTGTCGGGTATGTTGAGGAATTAACTTTCATTCCTTATTTTAATGGAAATACACAAAATAATTTCTAATATAAAGTTACAAAAATAATTTAATTAGGTACTAACTTTGAACCTATAAACTGGCAAATAATACGATAAAATATGCCTGCAGTCTGCACAAACATTAATAATGTATTTCTGAATTCTTGTAATAAATAACGGTAAACATAATTGTTGAAATTATCATAAATATCCGTAATCAGCCATTTAATAAATTTCAATCTTATAAACGCCCGGTACTACATAGTACTTACTTAAAATCGCTTTGTAAGTAGTATTAAAGTCTCGTTTATTATGTTGTCACACCTTTAAATCGTCCCGCCTTTTTATCATTTCAAAGCTTTGGAATATGTCGATATATTTAAGGATTGTGATTGTTTCGAACACGATAGATCGTCGCGTCGCTTGTTTCGAATTTCAAACATAATATGCGGCGGGAGTCCGTCCTATTTGTGGTCCTATTATTGTGCTTCATTATAATTTGCCGCTATTTTTAGAAGACTAACTTGAAAACGGCCGCCGGCCTTCTTGGAAAAATATCGCGGCGGTGTGGTCGATAACAAGAAAAAAACATTTTGAATCTTTGTTGTTATACATAGAATCACCATTTTGTGGGTGGGTGGTAGGCAGTGCAGGCACCGGAGTGTTGCCTCAACTACTGTCAAAAGTTTTGCTTTTGTTTGTTTCTGATTAATGGGCATTTCTGCGTATTTCCTACCCGCCTTTGACGACATTTCCTACATTTACATTTTTTCCCAATAATTTATGCATTCATTTGAAGATATTGCATTATCCAGCACAATCACACGAATTAATCTGATACTGACAGTATTAAAAAAAAAATCAAAGTATTATCAGTTTGTGTCGTATCTCTTATCTCAAATAAAACCGTCACTAAAAATTGCCTACATAATCTGTCAAAATAGGGGGTACCTACGGCATGTATTTTATTGCTGCAATGCACGTTTAGTTTGGTAATTTTGTATTTACAATGTACATTTATACCAATTCACCTGACACATACCAGGCAATATCTTTCAAGCCAGGTATTTTTTGTACGAACTTAAATTTATATTTACGTTGAAAACAATGCCAAGGATTAGAAAAAGCTGAAAAAGGTGATAGGAACTTTCTGACTTTCTCACTAGGTAAAAAAGCTAAATAAGGTAATAGGAACTTTCGGACTTTCTCACTAGGTAAAAAAGCTAAACAAGTTAATAGGAACTTTCTGACTTTCTCACTAGGTAAAAAAGCTAAATAAGGTAATATGAACTTTCGGACTTTCTCATTAGGTAACAGGAACTTATTAAGTACCAATATAAATAAAAAAACAATTCTAGTATGCATTTGTAAGTGATAAGTAATAATGCTTAATTTCATTTGTAAACTTTTTTTTATATTTTTAGGTCTTACTTAAAGTTTGTAATGTCTCTACTTCAAGATTCTCTTTGTCCGTTAAACCCAGACTCCATCTCTCTCTTTTCCTCTTTATATCTGAATAATCTCCAATTTCCTAAGTCTTTTCTTCTTCAAGCCGTGGCACCTGATCAGCATACAGTCCCGGTCATATTTCAAAACCCTTTATCCTTTTTTTCTCTTTTTTGTTTGCTTTCCCTTTCGGCCAAGTCCATTATAATACCCTGTGTACCAGAGATTCGCTAACTTACGTTATAAACGAACTTAAGTCTATGTGTAAGCTATTAAAAAAATATTTTACGTACAATGACCTTTTATAAATTTAACTTAACATTAATTCATTATGTTTCCACCTGGACTAAGGCTAGCAATTTGAATTAATTTTATAAAGCAGGTAGGTGGGTAATTCATAAAATTGCGTAGTAGTTTTGCAAACTTAAAAACTTGATTCCCATTTTGCATTTTTGAGCTACTGGCCATATATATATATATATATATTATAAATTTGAAAATGCTCCCAAAATTTAAATTTAATTATTTAATCGGGTTGTGGTCCTGTGGCTAGTGTCTCGGACTCACGGACCGAAGGTCCGCGGTTCGAATCCCACTCTACCCCAACTCGATTCCATTTTCTAATAATGAGTTATTTACAACTCGTTGAAAATGGCCCTCAAAATTAAATATTTGGGTAAATCATAAGAACGCAAATATTTCTTTTTTAAAAAAAAAAAAAAATAAAAAAAAATAAATACCTACATTGAAAAAAATATTGCCGATAAAACGAACGTAAAATTTATTTTTCTTCAATCTTAAAATACAGGTTAATCTGTTAGTTTGTAGTATTTATCTCAATAATAGCTAATAAAAAGTAACTACGTGTTTAAAAAAAAAAACGTTTTCTTAATCTGTCGCATTGTAATTAGTACATTCTTTATACGCCAAAACATCAATTTAGTAAAAACTAAAATGTTCATTTAATAGGTTTTTTGCTGAGTCGAGCTGAAATTGACGGGATACTGATGCCCGTATTTAGACACAAAATATTAAACGCGAGGAAAGTATAATACATTCCTATTTTATGAGCAGAGAATAACTTAAAGGTGAGGACATTAGAATTCATTTTCCTTACATTTTCAAATCAATTCAAGTTTTTCAATTTCAATTTTATTTATTCATATATATTATATGTACATTACAAAAAAGGGTATCTTTATTCATACATACAGAAATAGTTATAATAAAAAGTCAGTAAAATTAGGTTTATATAAAAATAACACTTAGGTATACGAGTACATAATATCTTAAGAATAATATTATGTTAAAAAAGTAAGAGAATCTTGCTACGAAAAACTCCCTCGGAGACGTGAAAAATGACAATGTCCAAGGCAACATAGTTTAACATAGAGACAGCCCTTTTAACAGGCAAAACCATTTGCAGGTAAGCCCTGTATATTGGAATGTGATACAGTCTATGTTGACGCAGTCCGAAACATAAAAGCTAATGCTCCGGATAAGTTCAGGGTTGTAAATAATACCGCGCAACAATCGAAAGAAATGCGTAGTTAAATACACATTACTTCTGGTCTTCAAACTCTTGTAACCGAGCATACCCTGGAGAAACTCAGTAAGATAAAGCCATGAATAATATTTGCACTCCCTCATGTAGAAAACCGAATAAATTTCTTCTGAGCCCTCTCCACCATAAGAGAGTACTTCAACTCACACGTTCCCCGATTCATCGAGCCACTCTCAAGTCTACTTTGCACCAACGAGTTATAAAGAATTCTCAGTACTCGTGTATTACCTCCGATCCGTGGGTTGTGAAATAATAATGTGCTGTTCCTTGATCAGCACAAACTATAGCTTGCATGCACTAATGCCCCGATTGTGTCGCATTGTAAACTCAAGAAAAGATATGGACTTTTTGGTGTAAGTCTTTCTAGATTAACAATCACTAAGATAGATCAGATCTTGTCTTGAGGTAGTAATTATTTTTTTGTGTCCCAGCTTTAATTTTCTTTATTTGAATTTTATTTCAATTGTGCCTGTATGCATTATAAGGTTGAGTGTTGTGTCTGACTACGGACATGAAAATCGAACTTGGAACCATGTGCACAAATGGTTATTTTTTAAAATCATTTTTTTTTAAATTTTATAAAATTATGCCTGTTCCATTTTGAGAACCGCTGTTCTAGACCTGTGAGATTAAGGTGGATGTATCTCACGTTCTCCTTGTTAGAAGGTGGTCGGTTTTTATAGCCAGGGCTGTCTAGAATTACAATAAAATAAATCCGAATGGCCGCGTTATCAACTATCGTGTAAACATTTGTAAGGTACGTCGATAAGATATTCCACATTTATATCGTGTCATAATGACGTTCAAATTACGTTACATTGTAGTTTCCGGACCAAGAATCGCAAATCATAATAAAGTAAAGAATCATTCGCTGGATACGATTGAGGCATTCTGATTTGAGATTAACAGACAGAAATTGACACGAAGGAAAAATGGTGAATAGTACATAGTGTGTAAAGTGATCACTTGAACCAGTCAATAACTAGTCATACATTATGTAAATGCCCCGACTTTTCCGGTACCCTTTTTAAAAAAGTTGAAATATCTGTCAATCGAAGTAGGTACAGTGCGTTCGAATGTTTAATCAATTTATGTCAATGTTTTGCCTGTTAGTGAACCAAATAAACATACAAATTTCTTTTATGTTAGTAGGCACACTAGATTATATTATTTTAAAACTTTCGATCACGTACACTTAAACAATGGATTAATAAAGATTTTAATGGGCTGTACCTACTTTTATGAAATGCCTTCTTATGATTTAATATTTTGATTTTAGGCCATTTTTAACTTAGTAGATTGAGTTTTTCTACTGACAATTCTTGGTGGAACTGCATTTGAATTATAATAATAAAAATACGTGTATTATTTTATTCCACTTTTATTTATCATTTTTACCAATGAACGGGTTTCGTCGTGACCGACATCGTCAGACTGGCGGGAGACCAAACAAATTTCAAAGTTAAATAATTACAAGTCCAAGCAGGTGTTGTAAATCATGATTTTATATAATTATGGTAATAAAAAGATTTGAATTAATTTTTTTTTTTAAATAAAAATAACAAAAATTATAAAAATTCATAAAATAATATATTTTACATCTGTTTTTATTATATACATTTAAAAAAAACTTAAATTCATACTATTATTTATTTACACTTACATTATTTTAGTTTAAACTTGCACTTATAAAACACTTATAAAAATTTGTTTAGTCTCCCACTAGTCTGACGATGCCGGTCACGACGAAACCCGGTCACTGGTAAACATTATAAATAAAAGTGGAATAAAACTATTTACGTATTTTTACTATTATAATTAACTTAGTTAGGTTACGTTAGTAAATAACTCTATGTTATGTATAAGTAAATAACTGAGCAAGCGCTCTCACATCCTCTAGGGTAGTATTCTGAATGGAAAAGCGCGCGTAGAAAACGCATTTTGAACGCGTATTTACGTACTAAATACATCCTACCAGAGCGATCTCTTCGCGCGTAATTCCGTTCAGAATACCAGCCCTGGTTTAACCGGTGGTCCTCCGAAGACGCAACTTCTTTTATGATGTAAAGCATATTCTCCTGTCGTTTGTATTTGCATCGCTTCCTTTATATTCATTCATCTTCTTATGCACGCACGCCAATTATTCCTACTTCGCTGTCCATTCGATCTACATGTCCGAACCAACGCAGCACCCCTTTCTTGATTATGTCGATAATGCTTGTCTCAGCCTTGCATAGTTCGCGGATCTCGACATTTGTGCACCTGTCATACATTGTTTAACCACACATTTGCCCGAGAGATCGCATTTCGACAGCATCCAATAATTCATAAGAATGCGTCTTTGCCCAGAACTTTAAATAATTATAACACGTCTTTTGCTGAAATAGATATATATTTCCTCACTTCAAACAAATTAAAAGAAAATGCTAGAACCCGAATTAAAAATAATAATTATAATTTAATCTAACTGTGCCTGCCTAATATTTTGTTTTTTGTGCACTTCAATATTGTAATTATTTTCTTCTGTTTGAAGGAAGAGAGAAGGGAGGACTAATAGCTCCGTATTACTCCGTATGGATCCGCCGGCGAATGGATTTTTAAGTCCGAGTAAAAAGAAAACTTTTTCTTTTTTTTTTTTATTACTTCATTATTATTATAATATTTTATTTATTTTTTAAGTGTGGAATGTTGCGGAGTGACTATTTCAATGTACGCTTTTTTTTTCTTTGTTGTATTTAGTAATGTATAGAAAACTATAATTAACCTATAATTTTGGTTTATTTGTAAATATATTTTTTTGTTGTATTGGCTGTTGTTTCCTTTTAATAAATAAATAAATGCAACCTACTTTCATCATAATTTTTCATATTCCATACTTCGCCCCATACATTAGGATTGGCACTAAATCTCCATTGTGAACTGCGTTTTGTTTTCAACATTGTTTCCGACTAATTAAAAATAATCTTCAATGGAACAGACTAGAATCTTTTGACTAGACTAACCTCACAAGAACAGGTTCTCAGTAAGCTGTCAGTAATGTCCGTCTCTCTCTCTCTCTCTCTGTCTCTCTCTCTCTTCTCGCCTCCGACCGTTCTAGTTTCATTCATCGATGGCCTATTGAATGCGGTGCGACTTGGGTTTTGTTTTGTTTGGCGTTCAAATCCCGCGCGAGATATCCCTCACAGATTCCGGTCAGTCGCGGGCGTCGCGGCCCTCCCGTCGACATTATTAGGACTATAGTGGAAATCGGTCTATTTCCATTTTAATAATAATGTAAATCAAGAAACTGCTTTTTACGCAACAATTGAATTGATAAATATCAAACGCCGAAAAAACGAAAAAAAAAACCATTTCAATACTATTCAAATTAAAGCATGTCCTCCATATTTTTTTACTTGAAATTTTTTTATTAACCCTTAAATTCATTTCGCAAAAATAATACATCATTTTTTATTTATACTCTATTGTTGATAATTATATTTTTAACGCCTTTTGAAAAGTTTGTTTAAGTCTTTTTTTTAGTTTTGTCTGGTAGTTTATTCTATACTTTCAGTCCCTGATTTATTAGTCTCGATTGTCCTTGTCTTGTTTTGGAATGTTGTATGTGGTATTGTTTTGATATTCTTGTATAATGTTCATGTTTATTACTATTTTTTTCAAGTTTTAATTCTTTGTCTACAATTATATCAGTGGCTAGTTGGAAAAGTTCATTAACATTTAATTGTTTAGTTTTTTTTTTTTATAGTCTTTAGTTGGTGTTAGATAATTACAATTATTACAATAAAAACACAGTCAAAAAACTCTGTTTCAATTCAGAAGCTAGTAGGTCCACATGGACATTGTGGTGGATTGTTGTGGACATATTGGTGTTTGAAATTTAACAACTCAATTATTCTTTTATCTATTAAAAAGATCTAAATGACTCACAGCTGGTAGCCCTGGGCGCCCGTCTGATAGGAAAACGATGCATCCATAGATGGTTCAAAATATTCTACTTTCTGAGATATATCATATGGTATTTAAGATTATTTTTATATGGCTTCCTAGCCAATTGGCAACTTGCTATAGAAAAAATCTGATTTAAATTCCACAAAACATTTTAAGGGTGATAATCTCAGTTCGAGTTTTTTCGAGATGCATCGTTTTGCCATCGGACAAGCGTTGGGGTCTCTCTGTCAGTTGCGCATAGAGGAAAGTTAAGTCAATCATCCCTATGGAATCAAAATTTAATGTAAATGAATGATTATTCCCAAATTGCTATACCAAACAAAGCGTATATCGATCATTCGTTACATATAGATGAGATGATCAGCTGTACACATCAGATACTTTGCCGATATACTTACAAAGTATTGCAGATATACTTATCAATAAATATTTCACGTCCACCTTGCGGGAATCGAACTCGTAAACTCAAACATGGTAAACCAAACCGCCAACTTGTTGACTACGAGACAGATTCATTTCCACTCAAACAAACTTCTTAGTCATTAAAATAAAAAGTAAATGTCGCCAGATTTGTAACCACTCATGCGCCCTGTAGGTGCAAGACGTGTTGTAATCTAGCTCCTATGAATTATTCAATCATAATCGAAACGAGGAAATAGAATCCCAATGGCCTATGCGCCCCGTAGGTATATGACATGTTAGCATTTTTATTATACAGCGTCCTTGAGTTAATTTTCACGAAAATGGCATTATGTAAATTATCGATAATCATTTATAATAATGTGTGATTGAATCAGAACCCTGGACGAGTGGTTTGGCTCGATGGCTGCCCTCAAGTAAACATCCCGAAAAGGGAAATCAAGTGGAGAAAAGTCCGCCTCATAGCGAAGTAGCTGGCGCATTCTCCTACCATGCTTAAGGTCCCAGCTTAGATTTGGATTCTAGGACTGACACCTTAATCGTAAGACTGGTCACCTTACCTTTTTGTAATAGATGATCGAGGTACGCTGCATTTCATTTAACAATGCACCATTTGCTTCATCGTGTGCGAATAAGGGTTTGATGATAATGATATTATATACAGTGTGTTCTTTAAACCCTGTCACATCCGAAACCACGATGATCAGTATGAGCAAGTAAACATAATGGCACATTAAAATTAATTTTCAGAACGACTAAAATCTTAAAAAATAAAATATAGAACAAAAACAAATGGTTGCTTACTTCTGCTGGGGTGAAACGAGGAGGGGGGAGGGGGGGTTCTGATTTGTCTGATATACCGTCAACCGCACGGCCGCGCCCCCTCGCTTCTCCCCTGCAGAAGTAAGCAACCATTTTTTTTTAAATATTTTATTTATAAAAATTTTCTTTGTTCTAAATATTTTTTTAAATTATGCTTATATGTCTTCTTGCCTCTACTGATCATCGTGGTTTCGGGTGTGACAGGGTTTAAAGAACACCTGTATAGCTACCTGCATTCATTGTGTACGAAATCAAACCTAGAAGATGTTTTTTGGAAATATGCAGCTTTACGTTTCAGCCTTCGCCTCTATTTCTTTCTTTCTTGCCGCGTTTTTTTATGTTTTTTTATTCCATTGTGTTCCCTGCTAGCCGCCTTGTTACTGGCGCGGTCGTCGCTAGTACTAACTGGGATAGGAAATGTTCTGGAAACCACCAAACTTTCCTGAATAATTTATCCCCTAAGTGCCAGTTGTATCGAAAAAAGTTACTATCATTGAAATATATATATTTTTTTTAATGTACCTAAGAATATAATTTTCTAATATTTTTTTCAGTGCATTTTTATTTTTAAACCTTTATTATTTTAAAATAGTTTTTTTTTTAAATATGTATTTTTTATTCTTTTTTATTTCCTCATCATCATTCTCTTTCCGCACCTAATGGTGCTATGAAATTTTTCTAGTGTAAAAAAAAAACATTTTTTTAATAAATATTTCATGTCAACCGTGTCGGGAATTGAACCCGAGACCTCTTGTATGGTAGGCGAATGCGCTGACCACTACACCACGAGGCCGACGAATTAATTTATTTATTTATTTTATTTTATGATTTACAAACAAACAAACCATCACACCGTTTCCTCGTTAGGTTAGGCAGAGATAGAACGCCATATGGTCCATATTTAATACAGACCTCGCTTCTTCTACATTCATGATATATATTATATATCTTCTCATGAACGCGGGCCGATTATTCATACTTTTGACATGTCCATCCTAAGTATTTGTTGAATTTGGTTATGCCATATGTCTTTTTCGGTTTTCCTCGATTTCGTGGGTATACACGCTTTTCTAATTTTTTATGTTTTCCGGCATTTCTCCAAATAACTATTCCTTTGTACAAATGGCAGTTCTGGTAAATTGCTTTTGAAAATATTTTCTAGTCCTTTATTATTAATCAAAGAGCTCATTATTTTAAGACCTATTTGGGATATATTTCGGCACTATTCCTTTAATAATTTAGTAAACTAGTCATTTATTTAACTTTGACTTTCTTTATTTATGCTTTATTCAGTTAGTTCATAACATCAGCAACCAACATGCAAACTGCGAGACGGAAGTCATTTATCATCAATTAAACAAAAATAAAAGTAGGTCTTCAAAGTTTTACCTACTTTACACCTGTTAAGCATCTAAGATTTACTCTGTTAACGTCTTGTTCTAATAGACAATAATAATGTTATATTATAACTCAATAGAGATATTACCTGGGGTTACTATTCACAAACTCAACCGAACGAATGTATAATGATCGTTTATGCGAACGATCGTATTTGGTGGTAACTGGTAACATACGTTGTTCGAGTTTCAATTTCTTATTGCAAAACAAAACAAAATTCGGATTTGTTCCGTGCTTTAACGAATATTCGCCTGTAATTTGGCGAATAAAATGTAAAAAGCATCAAAATTCTAGGTGGAATCCATGCTTCTTACGATATTTTAATAAAATATTTCATTAATGTAATTATTATTTTACGATGTATGAGATATATATCAAATAAGTGTTTTTTTATTTATTATTAACACACATCGAATTCCCATTGCGGGTGAAGTAAACAAATTGATATTTAAGGTAGATTAAGTTTTTCTACTGACATTTCTTGGTGCAACTGCATTTTAATTATAATAATTAAAATACGTACTTAGTTTTATTCTACTTTTATTTATAAATTTTTACCAGTGACCGGGTTTCGTCGTGACCGACATCGTCTGACCAGTCCGACCAGTCTGACGATGTCAGTCACGACGCAACCCGGTCACTGGTAAAAATTAATAAATAAAAGTGGAATAAAACTATGTACCCATTTTTATTATTATAATTGATATTTAAAAGGTTAAGTAAACTTGTGAAGCTTATAAATATCATATTTCTGTTATCGGTATAATCCAAAACCCCTTTTTTTCTGTTTAAGTATAAAATATCAAAACAGTTTTGTAAAAAAAAATTGGCAAAAAACTGGGAGTTAAGAATTTTAAACAAAAAAAATTGTCAATTGGTCAGTGTGTTAACTTCACTTGCGATAGGTAAACCGTTTTTTTATTATTATTTATTTACCAACATTAATATACATTGTACACTTTTAACATATTTTTTTTTCAAAACTAAAATCCCACCCATATAAGCATAGGTTGAATGTGTTCTTATTATAGGACTCACATATTTAAAATTCGAGTTGTTATTAGAAACTAATAAACTGAAAAATTTGGGATATAAACGAACTTTTTGACTCTTGCGAAACGATTGCACAAGATACTTGTATTTGCGTTCGTTTTCGGCTGCGTACGAGTTATTTTCGAACGAATTTTCGTTATCTTGTGCTATGGCCACTGGTCGCACGGAGTATTTTGGGTATTACATGTACTGGACGGTAATGCATTTATAATTACTCTAAATCTAAATAGACTCTAAATCTAAATGGAGATAAATCTCACTTGACGCCGGTCAACAGCCAACAGAAAAAAGACTTGGACCGGATATACCATACATACTTTCTGTCCATTCAATGTATTGTCTCGTGTTTACATTATAAAATTTAATTTATTCGGGGGCCAATAAGATCGTTAAGATTATTTCAAACATCATTTAATATTTGAGATTCTATGTTATATAAAAAATAATGTATCGTAATGTCACAATCATAGAATTAAGAATAGTCCAGAAGGAGCGTAGAATCATATTTGAATACATCGGACTGTGTCCAATGATTCCCCCACTATGCCTACTTTCGACGCGCGCATTCGTGAGGTCGTAGCGTAATGTTGCTTGATGGGGGAAAAAAATCATTACACAAATGTAAGGTAGAAAAAAAAGCAATCTGTTAATTTCTCTAAAATTTTATTGTGCACGCGGAAATATTGATCGACACAACAGAGTAGATAAGTAAAGGGTCATTGAATAAGAGTAATTGAATTAATGAACTTTGAACTTAAAATATCGAACAAATTTTATTTAACATAAAACGGATATTTTTATAACATGTAAAATAATATTTGATGTTTTGAAGATAATGTCGGTCAAATGTCCACCACAGAGTTGTTTAATCCGAGATCCAATTTTCATTAATTCTCCCATTAAATGAATTGAAATGAAGTAGGGTAAAAAAAATACTACCCTGGCAACACTAACGAAATTTCCATTTTGTTTCTTCGACAATCTGGCATATGAAATAATAATTCAATTTTTAATTAATGCATTTGTTTACATTCATTTGCTAATTACACATGAAATGTGATTGCATCCTGTTTCTTTAAGATACTAGCAGTATTTCTACACTTTAAAAGGACACAACACGGCATAGTTGAATTCAAATCAGGAGTTGCGCTCTAAGCGACGTCTACAAAGAAACTAATGGATCAAAACGTAAACCTACTCATTCATGAGTCGCCTTCTGTTTGATGTGCGAATGCGGTTTCTAGACTATTCTTAATTATATGCCTGTCTTAACCAAATGAAAATCTCCATTACTTCAAACTTTTAAATGAATGAAGCAACGTTCCAATTTGCTAGTGTACTATGAAATAAAAGACGAGTGATCATAGACCAATCAATACATAGACGCCCTATAGAGTAAAATATTTTTAAAATTAGTGACAAAAAACGTACCCATAGTTATCGAGTTTGTTTATTTACACCAAGGCTGCATTCTGCGAGCATGCGCATACTACCAACAAATGGAGGATACCCATTTTGGGTATATAAAAAGTTTGTATTTTAATGTTTACAATCAATATAAGATTTTGGTTTATCCCAATCACATTATTTCCTCAAATTCCTTTTAATTTCGACCCATTTATTTCTTTTCACTGGATTTCGGAAAACGTAAAAATAATATTAACTTACATATATTTTATTAAAAAAATATATTCCTATCAGTGCTTCCCTAGATGTAAAAAGAGCTTCGCAATTGCGCCGTCAGGCGTAATTTGACGTTTACTAAAAATGGTATTTTAATTTGAATAATTATTATTTTAAGCCTTGTTAATCACTCGTGAACAAATATTTATCAATGAAAATTTACACAATGATTTCTTCAATATTTATCCGAGAAATTTTTACACGCTTTCGTTTCATTACAAGCGGGCATTTTGGTTTCGATTCTAAACGTCACACTTGACTGGCAGTCGAAGAGCGACTTAATACGCGTTGGGCACGTCACACTTGACTCTCAGTCGAAGAGCGACTTAATACGCGTTGGGCATTACTGAGCGTTTGGGCATCAGTTAAGTGTCATTATTTTTGAGGGCTCAGGGCGCGTCTATGTATTCAGTAGTCGATGCGAGTAATACACAAATCAACAAATTTGGAATAACCAGTGACCGATTTCATCGCTTTCGCGACATCTTCGAGACTGGTAGGTATGTTTATATAAAATGTAATGTAAAAGTAGAGTTAACGAAAATGATATAATTTTTTTGTATAATTACAATATTTTGATTAAAAATAAGTTTTTAACGAAATATTTGAATATGTCAAAAAATAACAATTATTAAGGGTGGCTTTTAGATAAATATTTTTAATTTCAGCTTATTGTGTACGCAATAGGGAAGTATCACATACTACGAATACCGATTAAAATATATAAAAAAATTCAAAATCAATACGGATATTGTGGAGCAATGTTTTCATATTATTATTATTATTTAAATTTTTATTTAAATTTTTATTCCAGTAAAATGGCTATAAAGTGCAGAGGCAATTCCACCATATGAACATATAAACATGAACATAAATATAAATATAAACAAAAATATAACAATAAACATAAATATAACAATAAACATAAATATAACAATAAACATAAATATAACAATAAACATAAAATAAAATTTTATATTGCAGCACTTATGGCGGTCTTAACATATCGCGTCATCGCTTGAACAACAACATATTTAAATGTAAAAAAGGAATTCAATAAAAATACGTTTGTAGAAAAACGCGACGTGTTTGGCCTTGTTTGTTGTGACGTCAAGATTCGTGATAATGTTCTTAACAAAATTCAATGGCTAGGAACAAATAAAAAATATGAATCGTGACGTATTAGGGACGTGGCCCATGAAATGACTGTTTTTGCGGGAATTAAAAACTACAAAATAAAAATATATTTTATGCTTCTAATAATGAGCAAAAACATTTTTTTTCTGGACAGTATTTTATAGACCTTTTTTACTTTATTCAATGTAAAAAAAAGTGATCTTTCCCTATTACGTTTCCTATTAAGATGTCGCTAGTCCAGAGAAACTAGATATCCCTGAAGAACATAGTTCGGAGATAATCGGACTTTGAGGTGTGCAAAGGGTCTGACTGAATCAAATTAGAATATGAATAATTTACTCTTACTTAGGTTGACTTGTTTATTTTTTTTAAAAGTTAATCCTACTCATTTGCAAAATAGTAAAAAAAAATAGACTCTTTCGTACAGCAAAAAGCTTAGAGTATATACATCTGGCAAAAAGTCAGTAAATAGTTTTTTAAAGACAGGAACATGATGACAAACCCTGTAATGTAGACATTGCCACCGCTCTCTCGACCATTGAGTATCGTCTAGTACGCGGTCTTCTCGGTACTCGGGCGAGTTTAATGGACTCGCCATTGCTTTGTTTACCTCTCGTGTTGACATCGGGTACCTTCACAAACAGCTGTGCACATAATGGAAGAGGAAATAACCGCACGGGCTTCGTACGGTTAAAGTTAGACCCAGCGTAGTTAAGATAACATACAGGTGTGTTCGAAGTATTTAGGCATTTTAAAAATAGATATTCTTTTGAACAATGGTTCTAAACAGAGATGATTCATTCGAATGAACATAACCGAATGCTTCCGATTACTAAATTCGTTCGAATGAAATTCCGAATGGAGTAATTCATTCGAAGGAATTAGTAATGAAATAAATTAATAATTCATTTATGTATTTCACAGTTTTAAAATGTACAGAATTTCTTTGTTTCAGGTCCCGACTAGCTAGGAAATTCTTGTGTTTAGGAAGGACCTTATTTTTTACATGTGTTTTTTTTAAATCTATTATTTCATTAAATGATGCTTCATAAATTCAAAGAATAATAATAACATATGAAAAAATCAATATGAATATAAATTAAAAAACATGCAAGTAAAAATAATAAAAATTGAATCATAAAAATAAATTAGAAAATATGGCATTTTGTAAAGAAATGAGACATAATTATTATAAAAGAGAAAACATACCGATAATAATAAAAATTGAAGCATAAATATACATTATAAAATATAACATTAGTAATAAAGAAATTAAACAAAAATATAAATTGGAAAACATACCGATAATAATAAAAATTGAGCATAAATATAAATTTGAAAAAATATCGTTAGTAATTAAAAATTCAAGAACAAAAATAAATTACAGAACATACCATTTATAATAAGAAAATTAAAGATACGTGTAAATACTAGTATTAATAATAAAAATAAAATATATATATTTATTTATTAACGGACATTGTCCATGTATACAATTTATAAGGTTTAAATATTACAATAAAAGAATAGTTTAAAACATTCAAAAAAAAGAAAAGAAGCATTGACAAAATAAAGGGTCATCCAGACAAGATCTGGACTATTTATTTTTATGTAAATTAATAAACATAAAAAGTAAAAATAAAATATACATAAATGAATGAATTGATTATTTGAAAATTGGACATATATGTTAGGCATCCTAAGGGGTAGCCACATAATGTAAATGTTATTTAACCTCAACAATGTTTTGAGTATGTCCAAATCCTAAATCTCACTCACACGATAAAGGTTTCAGCTCTTTTGCTTCACAAAAGTCAACGGATGGAAGAGTTGAGGAAGTGTGGATGTTCAAACATGGGCAGAATAGCGAATGTTACACAGTGTGTAAAGTGGCAACTTAAACCAGCCAATGACAGGTCATAAGCCCTGTAAATGCCTAGACTCCCATATTATGGTGGAGAGGGTTCAGAAGAAATTTCTTCGGTTTCTCTACATGAGGGAGTGCGGATATTATCCATGGCTTTATCCCACTGAGTTTCTCCAGGGTATGCTTGGTTACAGCAGTTTGAAGACTAGAAGGAATGTGTATTTAACAACGCACTTCTTTCGATTGTTGCGCGGTATTATTGACAACCCTGAAATTATGCGGAGCATTAGCTTTTATGTTCCTGATAATTACCTTAGACAGCGTCAACATAGACTGTTTCACATTCCAATATACAGGACCAACCTGCCAATGGTTATGCCTGTTGGAAGGGCTATCTCTATGTTGAACGATATCACTTTGGACATTGACATTTTTCACGTCTCTGAGAGAGTTTTTCGTTACAAGATTCTCTTACTTTTTTAACATATTATTCTTTGGATATTATGTACACTAATGTGTTTTTTTTATATATATCTAATTTCACCTAATTATTTCTATATGTATAAATTAAGATATTTTATTTTGTAATGTACATATATATGAATAAATAAATGATAAATGATGATAAAAAAAAATCCCTTTTTAAAAATGATTTCTTTTTCTTTTGCAACAAATTTAAATAAGTTATTTAACCTGTTTAACCGAAACGCTCATCTCTATTATCTATAGAATGTCGAAAATGAATGGTTCATTCAATTAATTTATTCGATTATCGGGTAAGCTGATGCAGATCAGAAGGTTTTGGTAATTTTCCCTTTAAATAGCTTGAAAATCTGCTTTGATACGAAATGGATTAATTCACTGATACAGAAAACTGATGCAGAAAATCTTAAAGTAAATACAAACATTTTTATCGTTTCCAAGATTACCAGTTCAAGCCACCAAGTCGCTCTAAAAATGGCCCATTTTCGGTATTCAAAAATAACAATTGATATTATTTATCGGATAAATGACCTTAAACGTTTTTTCACGTTTTCATGTCTTATTTACAAACATCCGAATCATGAAATCATAAATGATTGAATAAAATTAAAATTTGCTCGGTATAAAATAAATCAAAACGGCATCAAAGTCTCGGTACGCATTCGAATAACATCAGCCAAAAAATGAGTCCACAAAATAATACGAAAATAAAATTCATCTGTAAATAATGCAACGCAAAATGGGAAATCGGAGGCAAAGAGCTGGTTTTCATTTATATCGTGGCGATTACAATTTTGATGTCAGCTAAATGAATTTGAGAGAGTGGAATCTGTGAAATATAAACAAACTGTACCGTATTTTTCGGACCACACACTTTTTACTTTGAAAATGAAACCAAAAAATTGGGGTACGTGTTATGGTCCGATGCGTCTTATCGTCCGCAAAATGCCGTAAATAAGTCAATTTATCCAACAAAGGTAGAAAATAAGAAAGTTAGATTATCATATCATCGTGAATTCATAAGAAAATATAATAATAATAGTAGTACCTCATATGAAATTGTTTTTTATTGTGTTTATAGGACTGGCCAATAGAGACATTTCTATATCTCTAGTTGAACAATATCATTTCAATCGCGGACTTCTATTTCATGCTCCTAGGAGAATTTTTTCTCCCGCGCTATCCATATATATATATATATATATATATATATAATTCCTCTGTACGTGTGATGTTACCGTACGCCTCCTAAACGGCTTAACCGATTTACGTGCTGTTTTCAGAGAAACATAGATCTTTGCGCTGTGCGTGTTTGTAGATATTAAAATCTTCAATCGAATATGTAAAAAATACGTTAGGAGCATAAATGTTTAATCTACCAGGGTTGCATTCGAGGAGAATGCATTTGCAAAAAAATGGAAAGATGTTGTTTTTATGTAGATAAACAAAGTTTGTTTTTGAATGTTTACAAACAGCATTTGTTTTTTGTGGATCTCAATCAGATACTTTCCTTAAATTCCTTGTAATTTCTACCCATTTATTTCTTTTTATTGGATAACGGTAACACTAAAATAATATTATTACATATATTTATTTGCAAATAATCTTAATGATGTACGGCGTTTGCTTTCGAAATGATTCGTAGTATTTTTTTCTTTTCTTTTGAATTTACATTTAGTTACTATTCATTTTATGTTCGAGGATCTTTTTTAACTTACTGTGATGCTACTTGTGAAAACTTGTAATTGGCTTATTTGTTATTTGTTTTGTTATATACATATAAGATAATTATATCTGTGGTTATCCAAATAAATAAAATAAAAATAAATAAATAAAATATTAAATTCAATACATTTTTAAAAATCGTATTCCTACAAAAGTACATCCCTTTGTTCCTTTGTTGGTGAGACGACCGGAGTTTAACGTTTGCAAAAAGAATGCCATATTTGAAAAAATATTTTTGTTATGTTTTGGAATTCAACCATAAACAAGTACCTGGGTACCTACTTAAATTAAATATTTTAATATTATCAATTTTAAATTTAGGAATTTAATCACAAACAAGTACCAAGGTACATACTTATTAATGAAAAGTATTTTTCCAAGTTAATAGCAGGGAAGCCAACGTTTGGGCAGGACAACGTCTGACGAGTCCGCTAGTAATAAATATAATGCTTATTATTAGTACCAACTTAGAAATGCTTTCAGGAGTATTTTGATAAAATTAACATATTTATACGAGCAAAGTTATTTTGTTTTCGGTGACGAAGTACCCAACGCTTGTTTGCTCTATATGAAACAATTACTTTGTAACTGTCCAGGGTACTGAACTGCCAAGCTCCTGAGTTTTATGATTACACAGCCGAGGTTTTCCTTGGCAACCACTAACCAGTTTGTACGTTTTGCCGTACAGAAGTATGTTTATAAACCAGCGCATTCGTTGTTGTTCTTGGTTGCACCTTCTTGTTACTTTTTGCCGCGAAATGGTCAAACATGTCGACTTTTTCTTTGTGGCTATTCAGCCATTATGGATTAATGTTATTCTAACATGTAAAACGTTTTACATTACCCGCCTTGTTTTTAGTGTTTAATTTTATTCAAGCACTTGCGAGTATTATAGGTACTTTAGAATGAGCTAAATTAACTGGGAAAGGCTAGTATCTACATGGCTAGCGTATTTATTCAACATAGATTTATTCTCGCGTTGTATTTAACACAGAATATTCTTTGAAAGTCATTTTCATCAAATCATTTCAATTGGATTGGTACCCAAATATTAAGTTCTACTGTTATCTCTATCTTTCTTTCTTTAATTAAATGATAATCGTTTCATTAATGTACGAAGCCTATGTAAAAACTAAAATATGTTATACGCAACTACTATGGGGAGCAGGATATCAAAATGACATAAACAGACTACAAAGACAACAAAATAAAATATTTAAGTTAGTATATGACCTTCCTTATTTAACTGCAACTAGAGAACTTTTTAAACAAACTAAGCAATTAAATATAACTGAACTCATTCAACTAGGATCATTGAAATTTATCCATAAATTAGCCACTAATGTAATTGTAGACTAAGAACTAAAACTTGTAAAAATTGTAGTCAACGTGGACATAATACGAGAATATCAGACAAATACCATACACAACCTTCTAAAACAAGACAAGGACAATCAAGACTAATTAACCAGGGACTGAAATTATACAATAAACTACCAGACAAAACTAAACAAAAGTCTCAGACAAACTTTTCAAAAGATGTAAAAAATATTATTTTGAACAACAGAGTATAAATGAAAAATGTATATATTATTCTATGTAAAATGAATGTAATAATCCGTAAGGGTTTATAAATAAATTTTCAGATAAAAAAAATAAAAAAATAAATTCTATGCACCATCCGGTATGCATACGGAAATGAAGATACTTCAAAAACTGTTCAGGATTTTACACATTTAACAAAATTTGCGTGGTTTAGTAGATTGCATAAATGGCTTCTAGTTTTACGCTCTTCCTGGTTATTTGGAATAGTCTGTATATGCAGATCACATGTTTCACTTAAATAATAGAGGCTTGTGGTCCTATGGCTAGCATCGTGGACCCACGGATCAAAGGTTTGAGGATCGCACCCTACTCTACCACACCTTGATTTTCATTTTCTAATAGTGAGTCATTTACAACTTGTCGAAAATGGCCACAGAAATTGAAATGTTCGCGTAAATCGTAAGAACCTAATTGTTTCTTTAAAAAAAAAAACAGATGTAATCAATATGATATGTAATAACATTGAAAACTCCCAGAACATATTAACTAAAAGTACCAACCAAAAACCAGCAGGCTTGTTCTGTCAAAATTCATTTATTTTTATTATTAAGAAAACATATAATACGCATAGTAGGTATTACACTCACAGGAGTTATAAAAAAACTCATTTGGAACCGTGCATAAAAAGAAAACATGTTTGTGACAATACATAATATCATACATAGTTAATATATATTATTTTATTTGTTTATTTCTGAAACCAACACAGTCATAGTAATAAACAATTCATAAAGAATAACAACAAATAACAAGACCAACTATGGGTTCCATATAGGAACAAAAATATTTTAAAAAATAAAAAAAACAAAACGTACAGTTCGCTGGGGGGGAAAGGTAATACATCCGAAATAGTTAGAAAACATAATATGAGAAACGAAAAACACAGTACTTTACAAAATCTATATAAATTAAATTAATAACTACCACTATCAAAAAGGTTTGAGTAATATTATTTAATAGTGACACTTTTTTTTGCTGTTCGGCTGTTCGTGTTTTAGCTCAATAGCCAATATTTTCCAGAGACCTTTTGCCGAACTTCGTTGAGCGAAACTTAGATACATAAAGATTCCCGGAGTAACGCGTATTGTATTTGTGAATTTCATGACCAAATGTGTATTTTAAATTTCGTCTCGTAAGTTCGTTTGTTCGTTGTATCGTATATCCATCTCATGCTAACGCAATCAAAACCCTATTTCGCTCTCGTTCCCTCTCATACGATACGAATGAATTTACGAAACGAATTCGTTGCAGCTTAAGACCATCGCTTTACTATAATATAATAAATAAACCATTACTTGTCTGCAAACGAAACCTTCGATATAAACTTTACATGTGTGTTGTACATTCCAAATATTTGTAACCAATAATTTTTGCCCGGAATTAACCGTGATTACTAACGTACGTATGTATACGTTTCAGCTTTTTTCTTTTCTGAAGTGTCGTGTTACGTTTGTGGAATATTATTATTATATTTTTTTTACACATCAAACGCCCATAGGGCTTTTAAAATACAAATTTGCTCATATAGAACATAATACATAAAAAGTTTATAAACAAAAATAGGTAGCAGTTATACGAGTACAGAGGTTAAAAAATTAAGTTGATAAAAACACGTTTAAGAAGTTATAATAGAAGTAATTCAAGAGTTCGTCATTTACTTTTACAATGTGTAATTTAATATAACTAAAAGAGTAAAAAAGAAATTAAAAGCATATACACATATTTATATAAACAAATATACAAAAGTTATTTCATCACTGTAATAATTTAGTAGCAAGGGAGTGACTAATTTAAACATTAATTTAACCGGTAACTTATTACATTGTACTTAACATATTTTTTTATTTAATTAAAGCAGGCGAAGTATTAAATATATAAAAAAAAGATGGTTAAATTTATTGACATTAGGTGAAATAAAACTAACGGAGAGAACTGAGCATAATTTGTTTGGAATGATTTAGTATGGAAAGTACATCTAAGCCTGTTGGTCTCTAAAGGGACCCTAAAATTTATTTCATGTACCAAGCATGGACAATCTATAACATTATTCACATTATTATATAGTATTATACAATGTAAATGTTGTAGGAAATGCTGTGGGATATAATAGTGTTATAACGAATAGTGAACAGATGCGAGGCGTCGCGTCGCTAAAATGAAAGACTCGCGCGAATTATCAAAATTAATTGTGAATTTGAAATTAATGGCCAGACCTCAGATTCGGGTGAGACTAGATTAGATACTATCATTTTCAATACATAATATATACATTGTTTGTTCCACACTTTCTTGGTCCAAGTCCAATAAATAAAAGTGTGGAAAGCTTTTAACGATATTCTCTAGATTCATTATGTAATTTTAAAGTTACTGGGCTTTTCAGTTTCATGCTCATTGAGATCTGATCTACTGATTATTTTATTGTGCATACGAGCGCAGCTTTAGTTTGGTATACTTTTGTTTTATTACGGTGATTCTAAACGAAAATGTGAAACTAATTATTCATAAATGGCGCTTTTATAATTTTTTATTTAAAAATGCCATTTTTACGTTTATTTTCAATGGAAATTTTACAAAACTTGGTTTGCGGAAACTTAACGCTATATTGATTGTAACAAATACCATAACAATATAATTTAAGTCGTTTTAAAAAAATGGTGTATAAAACAAAAAAAAAATATCGTAAACCCACTAAACCGCGAAGCCGGCTTGTCAGCAGGTTTCTTATTTTTCTGAAAATAAAACTTTTTTATTAGTGTTACACAATTTTATTATTTTACAAGAACACAACTACAGTTTCGGGAGAGTACTCCTCCCATCGACGGGTAATAAAAAAACTCGATGGAAGGAGTGCTCTCCCGAAACTATATTTGTGTTCTTGTAAAATAATAAAATTGTGTAACACTTATAAAAAAGTTTTATTTTCATAATAATTTATAATGAAGTGTTACGAAGTGAATGGCGATTCAATCAAAAATTCTTATTTTTCCTTTACAAAGAAAAACGTTAGAGAAATTATATAAATTTAAAAAGTAATATAAACATTATTGAGAACTAAAAGCATACGTATTTTTTACACAAAATTTATTTACAAAAACTTTGAATGATGATTTTTAACATAAAATAATAATCAATATAAAGCCTTGTTACGTATTAGCCATTAAAAAAAACTAATTGAATGGATACGAGCTTTTGGACAAAAATCACAAAATTGTAATTGCAAATATGTGGTAATATTCTACAAGAAATGTCAAACCCAAACACTTATGAATTACATCACAAAACGCCCAGGCTTGAAAAAAATCCCATTTTAATTTGTGTGTTCTCACTGGGAATCGAACCCGGAACCTTTCGTATGCGGGTCAAGCGTCTTGACTACTACACCACGGAGACCTTTTGAAGTTTTAAAAGCAATAACACAATATCTAAATATCCATAAGCAAAAACTCAGTGTAGATATTGACACGAACAGGTTTTGCGCTTTAGAAGCAATTGACATACTGTGTTTTTACTTATGATGATTTACAGTTTTTTTTTAATTCACGTTAAGTTAATAAAATATACTTAAAAGTTTCACATCTCAAAATATCACTTTTGCAAATAACTGGCCGTATATTATGACGGCAGTGTATAAAAACAAAAGAAAATCACTCTAGTGCCATAATCCAGGGAGAAAATACTGAATATGTTGCAAAGAAAAGTCACACCGCGCATCCTCTGAATGACACCCATTATCTTTATACATATAATTCCTCTGATCTCTGATGTCACCGTACTCCTCCTAAACAGCTTAACCGATTTACGTGCGGTTTTCAGAGAAATATAGATCTTTGCGCTGTGCGTGTTTGTAGATATTAAAATCTTTAATCGAATATGTGAAAAATAAGTTAGGAGCATAAATGTTTTATTCATCGATCTCCCAGGGCTGCATTCGAGAAGAATGCGTTTGCAAAAAAAAAATGAAAAGATGTTGTTTTTTTTGTGTACAAAAAAAGTTTGTTTTTTAATGTTTACAAACAGCATTTGTTTTTTTGGATCTCAATCAGATTATTTTCTTCATTTCCTTATAATTTCCACCCATTTATTTCTTTTTATTGGATGTGTGGTAACACTAAAATAATATTAAATTCAATACATTTTTAAAAATCGTATTCCTATATAAGTACACCCCTTTATTGGTGAGACGACCGGAGTTTGACATTTGCAAAACCATATTTGTAAAAATATTTATTTTATGTTTTGGAATTCAATCATAAACAAGTACCTACTTAAATTCAATATTATTTTAATATTGTCAATTTTTAGTTCTGGAATTCAATCATAAACGAGTACCTAGGTACCTACTTATCAATGAAAAGTGTTTTTCCAAGCTAATAGCAGGTAAGCCAACGTTCGGGCAGGACAACGTCTATCGGGTCCGCTAGTAATTAAGTAAAATACGTGTACCAAGTAATATGATTAATAGTACTAGAATGTAACTAACTGAATAGCTTAATAATTATTCTTATTCAAATCATCGTGCAATGATTATTATTTATTTCAATCGTTTTCGCAATAAATTAAATAATTTTCTCTCGTGTGGAAATAAAAATGCTTCTGAAGGCCGAGAGAACGTGCTTCTCTCTCGTAAAATCGGAAAACAGTCATTACGAATTTAGTATCCGGAATGTAATTTCATACGTCATGTAAAGTCAATATCTTCAACAAACTACCAATACCTAGGAAGAAGTGATTAAAGTATAAATAAACAATATTAGTTGAAGCTTTAAACTGCATAAAACCAGCCTATTTTTTTTACAAAACACTCGAATCAGAAGAGCCATATTTATTTTACGAATATTTTTATTAACATATTACAACAGAGATGAAGAACATTTAAGATAAGGTAATATAGAAGTCTAGGCATCTACAGGGCTTATGACCTGACAACTTAAACCAGCCATTGACAGGTCATAAGCCATCATCCTGTCAATGGCTGGTTTAAGTGGTCAGGTCATAAGCCCTGTAGATGCCTCGACTTCTATATTACCTTATCTTAAATGTTCTTCATCTCTGTTGTAATATGTTAATATAAACAGCTCCCCAGGGAGTTGAATCCAGTCCTTGTCTACAAAAATTTGGACAAACTCAAAATATTGTTGATAAATTACCTGGTCCATGAAGAAGTATAGAAATTGAAAAAAAAACATTTTCAGGCGTTGCCTAGTATGTAGGTGAAATAATTTAATTAGATGAATCTCACCCGCATAAATAAAGGTTTCAGCTCTTTAACTTCACAAACAACAACAGATGAAAGAATTGAAGGAATATAGATGTTCAAATATTGGCAGAATGGTGAATGTTACACAGTGTGTAAAGTGGCCACTTAAACCACCCATTGACAGGTCATAAGCCGTGTAGATGCCTAGACTTCTATATTACATTATCTTAAATGTTCTTCATCTCTGTTGTAATATGTTAATATAAACAGCTCCCCAGGGAGTTGAATCCAGTCCTTGTCTACAAAAATTTGGGTAAACTCAAAATATTGTTGCATATTTTTATGCTATTACCACCACCATAGTTGTTTAATCTATACATGGACAACTGTATGAAAGAGATAGAATGTATGGGTATTGGAGCAAAAATAGATAATTTTTCAGTAAGCTGCTTGTTGTATGTTGATGATGCAGTTCTGTTAGCAAGCAGCGAGGCTGATTTGCAGCAAATAGTCTCTAGAATGTATGATGTATGTCTGGAGAGCGAATTGGCGATAAACGAAAGTAAGTCAAAAGTGATGGTATTTGAAAGGGATAGTGAGGTTACTGACTGCATTTTAAATGTAAACAACGAATGTCTCGAGCAAGTAGAAGAATTTGTGTATCTGGGAAGCATGTTTTCAAGAGATGGAAGAGTAGAAAAAGATGTTGAAAGAAGAGTGAATGCGGGCAACAAAATGAACGGAGCACTAAGCACAGTAATTTCTAATAAAAATATGTCAATCAAAGCTGGCAGTGCACAACTGAGTTTTAGTCCCAACACTTATATATGGAAGTGAAACATGGAACTGGCAGAAAAAGGATGAAAGCCGAATGAACGCGGTTGAAATGCGATCTCTTGTATGAAATCAATGTATGACAGGGTTACCGATGATGAAATCAGGCGAGAGTGTAAATCTGAGTCAAGTATAATTGATAAGATTAAGAAAGGGTCTCTGAGATGGTTTGGTCACGTAGAACGAATGGAGGACGAAAGAATGGTAAAACAAGTATATATGGCGAAAATGAACGGCAACGTGAGACGAAGACCAAGGAAGACGTGGCATGATCAGATAAACCAAAATCTTAAGTCTGGTCATGTCAAAAGTAGACAGAACCGAAGGGCATGTATGACAAGGTGTATGAATGTGGAAGAGGCTAGGATTGTATGCCAGGATAGACGTGTGTGGCGGTCCATTCTCTCTGCCTACCCCTACGGGGAAATGGCGTGATGGTAGTAGTAGTAGTTTATGCTATTAAAATATAGCCACATCATTTTTAATAAAACGTATAATACATGAATAACATATTACTCCTAGGAGTTGTAAAGAAACTCATTTGGGACGGTACATGTTCATTTATTATTTTAAAATTAGGGTTATTTCTTAGAGTATATACACTCTAAGGGTTATTTAGATATTTATTAGTTTCCGATTGTTCGAGAATATTAAGTTTACGCCCTTTGCTTTCAACATGTAATGGAATTGGTTTATTTGAGATATGAATTTTATGATTTTTTTTCAATTAAGTGATTGGCAAATTGAGAATCTTGTTTTTTATTTTTAAAGGATCTTATGTGTTCTGAATAACTAGTTAAGAAAGATCTAATCTTCACATTCGTTTGAAAATGCCCTAACAAGGCGAAACAATTGTCACAAAATTTTTGTTTTTATATAATTTTTATATTTGTAAAAATAAAATTAAGTGTTCAGTAGACTCAAATCAGTGTTTGATTTCTAATATTATAAGTTTAAATATGGAGTTCTACAAAATAAACACCAAATCAATCAATAACAAGAACTTAATTTACACTTTTATATTATTGAAAAAATGTGTTTATGAATTTATTTATTAGTTACTTTACATTCGCTTTAATTTTCTTGATTATTGTTATTATCTGATTTTTTTTTGTAATAGAATTATTTTGTTTCGAAATACCTGTATCCCTCTTCTTAATTCATCTTAATCAGTTATATGAGCCATTGCAGGTGAAGTGAGCCAAGAAACTAGCCGATTATTCCAGCATATTTTTTCATACAAATAAGTACACTATATTTTGAATGTCTACCCCAGTGCAGGTTTTTTCTCCAAGATTAAGCTTGCAGATTACACAAATTATTTTAATATTCTTGATTTGGAAAGCAGTATTTCAAACATTGTTTCCTAATGGCTATTTTTCTTTGAGATGGTACTTTTGACATAGGACCATAATTACTTTCATACGTCATATTGCAGGACATATGGCGTTTGGCGTGGCCGTTTTTAGCACTATTAATTTCTAGAACAATTCGGACAGTTGACATTTCAATTGAATACCGAATATCGACTGAATTCATAGTGCTATTTTTTCAATTTTATTTTTATTAGTTATGTATTAAAATAATGAATAATATATCTTTATAATATAATATATCACGAAATTACATCGTTTGAGTTGATTTCATGGATGAGAGTTGTATCACACAAAACCACAGAAAAATATCAATTTATAGTATACAGGGTATTCTTTAAACCCTGTTACATCCGAAACCACTATGATCAGTATGGGCAAGAAGACATATTAGCGTATTTAAAAAAACAAATGGTTGCTTACTTCTGCAGGGGAGAAGTGAGGGGAGCGCGGTGCAGTATCAGACTCCCCCCCTTCCCTCTCCTCGTTTCATTAATGCAGAAGTAAGCAACCATTTGCTGGTTTTGATTTTTTTTAAAAATTAATTTATTCGTTCAAAAAAAATATTTTAAAGTGCCAATATGTCTTCTTGCTCATACTGATCATAGTGGTTTCGAATGTGACAGGTTTTAAAGAACACTCTGTATATTACTTACATTATATTATGTACCTTCTATGTAGGTACAAATATATGCTATTTTTTTTATAGCTTACCTGTAAATATAATCACCATTCGCTACTGGTATCTATACCATTTCTCAAAACTGTAAATAAACATAAAAACAATTAATACTCATAAAAAACTTACATTACCTACCTCCCTTTTGTCTCTCAATATATGTATTTTTCTAAATCCAGACATTAATATGAAGACCCTCATACATTATTCTCTTAAGCCGTATATCTAAAATTATCTGTGTTTATCAAGAATAGAAGCTTGTGGATTTGAAATTATTGATTATTATTACTATTATTATCTTGACCCTATGGTTTTATGCGTCTGTTTGCTTTGCGAAATAAAGAATTAAAACGTAAAACATTAAACTAATTTCTTTTATGTAGCAATATCATTATTTCTGTGTTTATTTTATTTCTTACGTCGTTTTGGTTTAATTGCCCTAATGATACGAATAACTGACCCATTCTTTATTTCATCTTTTGCCAAGTCTAACCTGTGCCAATGTTTCCTGTTAAATGTTACGCAGACTACTGTAACGTGTTAAGTAACACAATCTTCTGTCGATAATGTTTACTTTTTTTTAAGATGTACATTCTATATTTTAATCGAAAAATTTCGACAGTTGTTAGAAGTTAGAACACCAAAACTTGAACAAGCAGTTGTGCATATGGAACACCGCAAAATTAATATTAAAAAAATTAAAATTATTTTTAAAATACGAGAAAGAAGACGAAAACGTCTTTATTTTGATGAATCCAATTGCAAAAAAAATTACATAGGTAATCCAATGAGCAAGTGGCTAAGGGGTAGACCTTTTTATATCCTGTAATTATTTTCATGACTAAATATTGTACTGCTTTTAATTGACAAATATCTTCTTATTGTTTTTATGTATATTTTATTTTTACTTTTTATGTTTATTCATTTACATATATTTTATTTTTCTTATTAATACTAGTATTTACACGTATTTTTCATTTTCTAATTATAAATGGTATATTCTGTAATTTATTTTTGTTCTTCAATTTTTAATTACCAACGATATTTTTTCAAAAGCATATTTATGCTTCAATTTTTATTACTATCGGTATGTTTTCCAATTTATAATTTTGTTTAATTTCTTTATTACTAATGTTATATTTTATAATGTGTATTTATGCTTTAATTTTTATTATTATCGGTATGTTTTCTAATTTATAATAATTATGTCTCATTTCTTTACTATTAATGCATATTTTCTAATTTATTTTTATGATTCAATTTTTATTATTATTACTTGCATGTTTTCTAATTTATATTAATATTGATTTTTTCATGTGTTATTATTATTATTTGAATTTATTAAGCATCATTTAATGAAATAATAGAAAGAAAAAAAAAACACATGTAAAAAATAAGGTCCTTCCTAAACACAGGAATTTCCTAGCTAGTCGGGACCTGAAACAAAGAAACTCTGTACATTTTAAAACTGTGAAAAAAAAATGCAGAATATTTTTTTATGAACGTGTTTATGTTGTCCCGGTCGGGACTCGAATCCAGATCCTTATACTTAAGATACAACACGCTATAACTTCTACACTGTATGACTGTATTGGTGTGATTTTTTTGCTTTCTGTTATTCGAGAAGTTCGCGTGTTTTTAATTGGCTTTTGTTCAGAGGGGCTTTTGTTTTTGTTCAGCGAACCTTTTCCCCATCCATCTCTTCCTCACCAAGGACCTGACGACTATATGTAGTGGGTACCTTAATAATAGTACCTTTAAAAGATATTGCCTCTGGGCCCAAGCGAATTCCCACGGTGGAAGGACCCTGCATTTATACTAATTTCAAATAACCCCATGAGTTTCAACCGTGGTGTTCATTTTGCAAACAAAAAGTTATAATTAGATTGTTTTATTAAATTCGTAAATTATCAAACTACAAATAAACACAATCCGCTTGAATTTTTTAGGCGAGGTCATTTTCCTAAAATAGTACAGACGAGAAAATTATTTTTATTATTTTTTTCTTACATTTTAGAGAAACTTCGCCTAAAAATAAAATGGATTACAAATATGTACAAAAACATAAGAATAATGCATGCAAGTATATGTATACAAGAAAAACGTGAACAATATTAATTGTAATAATGTGCACATCACTAAACTAATAAAGTTTTATCATGAATGATGTATTTAAGCATTAAGTAGGTACCCAAGTTCTTATCATTTGACTTTAATATATATTTCCAATTTTAAAATCCCCTACTTTGTTTTTATAAAATATTTATAATTTTGGCAGTTTGTCAAATGATGTTTGTTTCTGATATTCTCTTTAGCAGTTTTTTTTATTTATTTAGTGCACCATATACATCAATGCTAGTATATTAATTAGTATGTTTTGGAATTAAAATAATTCGGCCATCTTGCCAGTCTCGGTACATATTACAATTTGCAATGCTGTGTGTGATGGCGTATTTTTACATTGGAATACCCGATAATTGAACTGCTTTTTTCAGATAACTCGCAACATTGCTTTTTATCATGATGTTTTACTGAAGCAGCATGTGCATTTCGACACAAATAATGATTCCCGCAGTTCGAAGATGATATACATTTGAAGTCTCATAGTTTTTTTATTATTGTTTTATTAATAACTGTATGATCTTCGTTTACTTATGATGGCTTTGTGCTTTGGTGAAGTATAAATGCTGCTCTTCATATATTATGTCGAAGAAGTATGATGCACATTGGCACATGAGTGTATCGATTGACAAGAGTTACTTATCATTTATTGATCTTTTACACTTATAATTTTTCCTCATCAAAAATATATACTTGACATGATTTGTGTTGGTTCTAAAACCTTACATAAGAGACCGCCATTTAGACCATTCGGGTATACTCCGTTAAGTAAATCTATTTGTAAGAAACCTGAACCACCTTATTTACAGCAGGAACCTCCCGCAAACACATCGCCCGAATCAAAGTGTAATAATTCGCTTGAACCGCATCAAACATCTTATTTTCAAAATAATCAGGACCTGCCTAATTGCTTACGAATCAGAAATTATTCCTGTTCGACACAAGCAGTACCTCAAAGACCATGTGTTTCACATCAACCACCTGATGTAGTGTCATGTCAGAATAGTAGAGTTTCCTGTAGACCTTCATCTTGTTCTCCTATTTATGATCCACGCAGACATGTTTGTCCATCTAACCAAGGACAGAATGCATGTTGCGGTGTGGATAGTCGTCAGTCGTTTCCGCTGAACTTTCCTTCTCTCGGATCAGCTTCCAATTATGGATATTCTTGTGAACCGTGTTTCTCTTCAGCGTGCAAACCAATGTGCGCTCCAACACGACCATCGAACTCACCACCGTGTTACCAATCGAATCCACCACCACCACCGTGTTACCAATCGAATCCACCACCACCACCGTGTAGATTGGCTTATACGCCGTGTGGTCAATCTAATCTACCACCACGTAAATTGTTCAATGAACCACCATGTGTAGCATCGCATCCACAAACGTGTAATTCAATATGTGCCCCAACACGCGCACAGTTGAACCCATCACCGTGCGACCCATCGTGTTCACATCCGTGTAGATTAAGGTGTCAGCCAATATGTGGACCTTCGAATCCACAACCGTGTGGACAATCGCATGGGCTACCAAATCCACCACCGTGTGGCCAAGTAAATAAAAAACACTGTGAATTCTGCAAATCAATTGTTGCGCCAACTTGTGTAGCATTAAACCAACCGTATTTTAAACAAGTCTGTGTTACAAGATCTAATCCATCCAATTGTGAATCTTCGTGTAAATCAGTATGTGAACCTTGTAGACCCGTCCCTCTACCGTGCAAATCATTAGCAAGAATTCCCGCATCATCCAAGAATGTGTATGATACTTTAAGCAAAAGGAACAATTCTAATAAAGATGTGGATAACAAATGTTGCACAAATCATGATGAAACATGTTATTTTATCCAACCATATCCAAAAGTACGTAATCATAGCACGGTAAATGAAAAATGCTGCGCACCAAAAAATGGTAATTGTTGCGGTGTATTTGATGAACAGTCTCACCAAGCAAATTGTTTTCCTGACTCGGAATATGCACCGTATAATCAGTCTTTTGTGTCCTGTCCAAAACCAAGTGTAACCGTTGAATCTCGCACCCCTTGCCAACAATCTCTAACAAACAATCAGGCTCGTTTTGTGTCTGACACACCCCCATGCAAACCGTGCGTCAACTCGTGTAATGTATGCGACCCAGTAATGTGTAACACTTTCAAACCTTCTAAATGTTCGGAGTATAACGCTTGTGGAGATCGCAATTCTTGTGAACCTAAGGCTATTTACTCGCCTAATGTACCGCAGTTGCCCTGTAGATACGATGGTCTTAAATTACCTTCAACAGCCCAAATACCCTTCAAAGAGTGCTTTAATAGACCTCACCAAAGTTCTAAATACACGTTGATAAAAAACCGCGGGAGATCGAGTATTCTTTGTCTTCCTATTTCATCTTGCGCTTCTTTCAAAAATGCAGTATCAACGAAATGTTCGCACAGTGTACCTAATATTCTACCTAACATCAATTGTGCCTGACCGGCGAGTTTAAATGGAGCACGCGAGGAAAAATAATATTATACTGAAGTGTTGTTCAAGGAATTAGTTTTATTCGTGTTATTAAAATAGTATATTACGAGTATTGTATGGATATAGTATTTTATAAACCCTTTTTAAAAACTTAACACATCGTCGTGATCGTAGACCGACGACGGATGTGCGAAAAATGCGACATTGAATTTTTTTTTTCGATCTTGAAAAGGTTTTGTAAAGGCTTTATATTCCAGTTTGAAAAAATCTAATATTTATAACTAGCTCAAGTATCTAATTATATACTTTTGTACTTATCGAGTTGTGACTAAGTGCCAAAAAAAACCGCTCTTATGTAAACTTGAAAAAAATCACATGCGTCGTTTTTCTACGATCGTGACGGCATGAAAGCACATTTTCAGCGTTTCTTGCTCTTCCGTTGTTTTAATATTAATGTTGGAAAAAAATTTGCAAACTTTATTTACGAATCAATAACCATTTGCTATGAGTCACCTGATAATTATTACCGATCAAATCTGTAATATGACACTTTAATCAAAATGAATCAATCTTGCCTACTTCAGTAATATGTTGGAATCTCTATTTACCAGATGTGATTCGATTCAAAGGAGAATTAGTTGTAGCGTTAACAGTTAGCATTGCAGTAATTTATTAACCTTTTTGTACTTTATCCTATTTCAGGCGATTGTTAATTCTCAGCATAATATTTATAAGTACAGAAATCAATTGTGGTGTAATTTCAGTTAAAATATAACCGTTTTTTCACTTAGCTTTATTCTTAGATACGTTTACCAGATGTTACGCAATAAAAATTATTATAATTTAATTTTAGTATTGTTTTTTTGGTATTCAGTAACGCAGGTAATCATTAACCATCTCGTCTTGAACTTCTTATAGGTTTTTTTAGCTTCCCTCTTCTGGAGAATTTTATTATTTTAATTTAGTTTTCTTTTATACTGTAATTTTTTATAATATAAATGTTGATTTTATAAAAGTAAATATAAAAATGAAACTAACAATCTTTTATTTTACTGTGTTAATTTTACTCTCATTCCTAAACTATCATTCTTCCATTTTATATATTTTAAACGCCCCCACCCACCTATTATTATAAATGACTTAATCGATAAAAATTTCACTGGAGTTTTAAAATTTCACTTTATCACTTAATCAAAAAACCTATCAGATTTTAGCAACTAGATGTGCCTATATTTCTCAAAGAAAAAAAATGTCGAAAAAAAATACGTTTAAGACCTTTTGGTTTTTAATTTTTTGAAATAGTTTTTAAGAATTAATCAGATAAACCAGTAATGATTTTTTTATTTATGGAATTAACTTTATTTTTTTATTGAGTTATTTGTTGATATAGGTATTGTGTACTAAGTAACTCAATGTTTCCTCTTTTTTTTATTTTCCACACAAATGAATATTTTTTTATTAACATTTTTGAAAAAAAGTTTTTCATCCTAAAAAAACTGCAACAATGTATTTTTTAATGTTTACACAATGCAGTCCATCATTGAAATAAATGTTAAATTACTTTTCTGATGCACTTTATTAACTACGTTTTGCCATTTTAAGTAGGATAATCCAATGACCATAGTCTTGCAAAAAGGCAGTTTTTTGTCAAAAATCACAAAATGAGTTAAATATGCGGTAATTTTCTACAAGAAAATTTGAAACCATTTGATACAGAGCAATTAGCAGTAAAAAAAAATATTTCACTACGAAAAACGATATAATGTTTCAAAGTTTTTTAAGCAATAACACAATATCTAGAGATCCATAAGCAAAAACTCAAGTGTAGATATGACACACAGTACACACAGGTTTTATGCTTTAGAAAAAAGTGACATATTGTGTTTTCACTGATGATTATTTACAGTTTTTTTTGATTTTCATAAAGTTGAAAAATACTAAAAAGTGTCAAATCTCAAAATATGACTTTTGCAAATAATTGCCTTTTTACTTATGAGGGCAGCGCAGAAGTAAATAGAAATTAAGGAAATATGTAGGTATATCCAGAGATTATGTAGAACAATTTATGTGTATCTCTTTCTTTTATTAATGACTGCATGCGTATCGTAAAATGCTATCTTTATCTATATTGTTTCTAATTATTTAGGGCATCGCAATATGTGCTATACTTAGATGTCGTTAGTATAGGAATAATGTGTCTGTTTATTATACGTCATTGGGGAATCATATGTTTTTACGATAGACGGCAGTAACTCCGTTTGCATATTCATTACTCCGAAGAAACTAATGACTTTTCTCTTTGTAAAATTCTCTCTTGCACAGCCTTGAAGGTTTTTAAGACAACAACTAGCCGTGACTTCCGCTGGCAATGAGTTCTACCGATTTCTCACTTCATTTATTAAAAGGATTGGTTTTTAAAATCGCTCAAATATTATTTAAAATATAAACGATTTCCACGGCGGAAAACAAACAATGGAAGTTTACAGACCTTGTAAGCTCAATGTACTACTAATATTTAGTTTATGTAGCCATGAATGATAATTTTATTAGTATATCGTCTACGTTAAAAAAGAGTGTTGATAGTTGCATTATAGTTCAAAATTGAAAGGGTTTTTTTATGCAACAAAAAGGTACTACTAATTTTTCTTTCTTTATTGAAATGTCGCTTTACGCCGGGGTTCCGTTCCGAGAGACAACGGCGTAAAATGAACACAAATAGAATGGAAGATATAAGGTTAGGTTCCGTGTCAAAATTCAATCTAACATGTTTATTTAATGCATATCCTATATATGTATATTCAAATAAATTACAAATGTATAAATACAGTCAAATTTCGTTTACAAAATAAATAATAATCTTTTCATATAAATAATGTTTTTTTTCATAATAAATACTAACTCACCAGTTCGTCGGTACTAAATTAAATTCTTACACTTTTTTTTAAAAAGCATCGAATTTTATTTGCCTTTGATTGTTGCATACTATAAACTACAAATATTTTAAAATACTTTTAATTTTAATTATAATAAAATAAAAATTATGAGCATACCTTTTTATTTTTCTTAAAAATAAAACGAAACTAACTCTGAAACAATTTCTCACATAATAGGCTGCCCGCGTACAAGGTAATAGAATAAAACAACGTGTAAAAGTGTGTCTGCTATTAGAATCGCGGCGCTTACTGTCGTCTGGTGTCGGCTGAACCGGGGAATTCCACGCCGGCACTAACCGGCGTCGTTGTAAATCGGCGTAAATCGAACCGGCGCAAAACGACGCTTACCTGTACTTGCTTTTACGCTCGGCTTCGCCCACGTGATATTAGAATGAAATTATTCATGAAATTAATTAGTTTTGTCTTTTATTAATAAGAGTTTTCGTTTATCATTGAAAGTAGCTTGGTCTTCCAACTATCGTTGTGAAAGAAATACGATGATCCTTTAGTCTATGGTGACATAGCATCGTTATTATATGTATTTACAAATCCAGAATCCTACTATAAAACCAAAACGAAAAGCGAACCAAACTAACCATAAATTAGGCAAGTCAATTATAGAAATTTAATGAATTCATTTTTAAATGAACTATTTTTTACCTTACCGCATAAGTACTCATTTAAAGTAATGTTGCTCATTGTTGATATATTTATTTATTTATATTTCTACAATTTTTTGTTTTGTTTTTTATACAGAATTATGTTCCCTCACTGAGGAACGTGCCGAAGGAAACATTTTACAAGTACAATGAAACATGCCCTAAATTAGTTATTAACATAGTTAACTTAATAAGAAAATAACGTAATTAATCTAATAACCTAATTATCATCGTAAACATAATAAGCAATATAAACTAAAATTCATATGGAATTGTAGACAAAATTTCATAATCAGTACACAAATTTTCACCTATTTGGCTTGATGCATTCATCGATCCGTGCGCAACCCACTTCCACTATCCATAATAGCAATTTGATATTGTGAGTACTTACTAATTGTCCTTACGGACAACTGAAGTAGATTGTACTCTTTAAACGAGTAGTAGGCTAATCCTCTTTGACCGAAAGTAGTATTAGTCTTAAATTATTTATGCAACATCAGGATTACATCATAAATGTATTAATTGCACATTTTTCATTGGGGTTGAAAAGTAAGTATCCTTTTTTACTTCTCACCTCTCCGGCAATCCCTATGCAAAAAATATGTCAATCGGTCCCTCCGTTGAGACGTGAAGGAAACACAAACAAACAAATAAACCCAGTGTCGCATTTATAATGTTAGTATGGATTAGTTTTAACGCGCATTTGTTCGCGTGGTATTAGGGAGAAATTAGCTAATTAATTAGTTTTGTCGTTTAACAATAAGAATTTTTCTGATGGAATTACATATTTTGTCGGAATAAAAAATAGCCTGTATGGATTGCCAGGCCTCCAATGCAAAAAATAAGGCGATCCGTTAGTATATGGCGACGTAGCATCGTTATTCTGTTTTAGTATGAATTAATTTTTCCACTTCTTTAAAATAAAGTAGTTAATGACACTTTTTAGCTATGCAAAAAAATACGTCATATGGCCGCTCCGTTGCGACGTGAAAAGATAATTATTTTTTTTAAAGAATGTTCCTGGGTGATATTTTTTTCGGAATGAAAAGTTGCTTATAATACTTCTCACCTCTCCGGCTATCCCTTTGCACAAAATCACACCAATCGGTAGCTTTATTGCGACGTGAAAAAAATATTCATTTTTCCACTAAGAATGTTCATGAGGAGGTGATTTTTTTTTCGGGATGAAAAGTATTTTCTCAGCTCTTCGGCCATCCCTATGCAAAAAAACGTCAATCGATCGATCCCTTGCGACGTGGAGGAAACACAAACAAATAGACAAACCCTTTTACGCTTATAGTAATAACACACCACTGGTTAGAGTCGCCTATACGTAGAAAAACCATTCTATGATTTTTAACCACGAAGATAGCTACAGATTACAGCGATACAACGGACCGTCGGTACTGGTGTCGAGAATTGCAGGCGCAAACCGAAACCGTCCGTTGCGTTGTTGTTAAACTAAAAACACGCCATTTCCCCGTAGGGGTAGGCAGATAGAATGGACCGCCACACATGTCTATCCTGGCATACATTCCTAGCTTCTTCCACATTCATACATCTTGTCATACATGCCCTTCGGTTCTGTCTGCTTTCGACATGACCAGACTTAAGATTTTGGTTTATCTGTTCATGCCACATCTTCCTTGGTCGTCCTCGTCATTTTCGCCATATGTACTTGTTTTACCATTATTTCTTTGTCCATTCGTTTCACGTGACCAAACCATCTCAGAGGGGTCTCTCCCTTTCTTAATCGTAGAGCCGAAAGGCTTCTCTTCTGAATTATTACTCTGAGCTTTCGCATTTATAATATTAGTATGGATTATGATCATTCAAACTCATAAACTGTATTTTGATCCACTTTAACGGACTTTAGTTATTTGTACAGGGGATTCCACTAACGATGCACTCTAGTTTACCCGGTCAGCAAGTCCAGTGCTCTCGATCTACTCTGGTCCACTCCAACTTGGAGTACTATATTACTCGAGCGGTTTAGTACAGATCCGTTTTTATCGTAAATCCGTGTTTACCTGTTCTGTTATTCAGACTACATTCAAAGAATGTATCACTTTATTCGAAAATTGAGAACCGTTTTTTCAAAACTCAACATTCGCTTGAAACGTAATTTTTCAGGAGAGGGTTTTTTGCGATTCGAGTCAAATCGTTATTTAAAAAAATTACACCTTCCAACTAAGCCTGAAGGTAATCTTATTTATAATTTATGCATAGTTTATAATTCTTTATTTTTTAATATTTTTTATTTTATTTTATATGATTTATAATTTTATTTTCGATCGGGTTGTGTTCCCGTGGCTAGTGTCTCGGACTCGCGGATCAATAGTCCGTGGTTCGAATCCCACTCTACCCCAACTTGATTACCATTTTCTAATTTTATTTACAACTCTTTCTTCTAAATGAAATATATATATATATATATGACAGCGAAGAGGAACTGCAATCCTTGGTTACAAAGGTTTACGAAGTGTGCAAGGAGAGTGATTTGCTAATGAATGTGCAAAAGTCGAACGTCATGGTCTTTGAAAGAAATGTAACTATGACTGAATGTAAGATTGTAGTAAATGGAGATAGTTTGAAACAGATCGAAGAATTTGTATATCTGGGTAGTATGTTTACTAGAGATGGAAATATGGACAAGGATATTGAAAGGAGGGTTAGTGCCGGTAACAGAGTTAATGGTGCCTTAAAGTCTGTCGTAGCAAATAAGTGTCTATCGCAAGAGGCTAAATTAGCAGTTCATAATGGAGTTCTGGTACCAACCCTAATGTATGGAAGCGAAGCATGGAGTTCGAAAAAAAGGGACGAAAGTAGACTGAATGCTGTTGAAATGCGATCCCTCAGGCGAATGTGCGGAAAAACAATGTATGATAGGTGCCCTAATGTCGAAATTAGAGCAGAATGCAAGGCTGAGTTAAGCATTATCGACAAAATTAAGAAAGGTCTTTTGCGATGGTTCGGTCATGTGAAGCGAATGAATGATGAAAGAACGGCTAAAAAGATTTATGATGCGAATGTGTCTGGTTGTAGAAGTCGAGGAAGGCCGAGAAAGACATGGCATGATCAAGTACAACAAATTCTTGAAAGTGGTCATGTGAAAAGTCGGAATAATCGACGTGCGTGCATGAGAAGATGTATGAATGTGAAGGAAGCAAAGGAAGTGTGCCAGGACAGAGTGGTGTGGCGTTCTATCCTCTCTGCCTACCCCTCTGGGGAAATGGCGTGATGGTTAGTTAGTTAGTTATTTTTATTAAATAATATTTCATTAGCACCCAATTTAAATAACTGAAATTATGGATAAAGTAAATACACAATAAAATATCGTGTTTTAAAAAAACGGTTTGCCTTTGATATTTTTTTTAAGCCGTGTTTTGGGGTGTCTTTGTAGGTAATCGATGCATCTCGATACTGGCTTTTAATTTAAAAAAAAAAAACAAACAAATCGCCATGTGGGTCAAATATAGTGTTTTGGAAAAACGATTCTCATTTGTAAATGGTAAAAAATAACTGCCTTAATTTCTTATTTCGGAGAGTGACTCCGACTAGTTGAAAACAGACTGAAAATCAGAATATTTGGGTAAATATGTATCAAAACATGACTGTTCCTTTGTCAAGCCGAAGTTTCGGTCAATTTTTGGCCGAAACCGAAACTTTGGTCGGTCACTAATAAATATTAATTTTTTGCACCACAACAGGCCAGGAGGCCCAATTACAGTGGTGAATTACATCACAGATCACCCAGGCTTGAGAAAAATCACATCAAATTTTTGTGTTCTCACCGGTAATCGAACCCGGAACCTTCCATACGAACAAGACGCGAGAATCATAAAAACATTATTTCGAGAACTACTTCCATCCAGAGAATGTTTATTATGTATTTATTTATTGAATTATTTATGCTTTATTATGTTACTTCATAACATCTTATACTTTTAATAACATTACAATTTTTTATCATGATTTCTCAAGAACATATTTTTTCAAATTAAAAGTTTTTCTCCTCATTTTATTTATTTATATACGTGTAGTTTATTACACATTATTTGAGACATAAGTTGGTATAATTATTTTTTCCCTTAAGTTGTTATTTCATAATTATTATTATGTTTTGTACACAATCGTTAAAAGTAAAAGTGCAAAACGTCCATAAATAAATATTTTTATATGTGTGCTTGTTCCTAAATGAGTTTTTCTTAAAACTCCCGGGAATATTATATAAAATAATGTATACGTTTCCAAAATAAGTACATTTTGTGGGCAGGGGTTTTTTTTTATTTTTTTTTTTTTTTTATTATATTGAAAACATATTATACATAATTATATACAATATTCCCAAGGAGTTTTTTTGAAAAAAACTCATTTAGGGACATACAGATAATAATTTTTTTAAGAGACGTTTTTAAATTTTAAACTATAATATTATTTAACAAAAGCAGAAAAATTAAAATTATGATATACTACAAATTAAAAAGGGTATGAAAAAATACTTGAAAATAACAGAATACTAGGCATGGAAATAAATTCAAAATAATGTTTACATTATGCAATCTGGGAAAGAAAATTGAAAAAGTTTAAAAATTACATGGATGTATATATACATACTGAACTAGTACAAAATAAAATCATTTTTTTTAATTAACAAAATATGCGCACACCCAATACAGGTTAATTTTTTTTATCAAAAACGTTGAAAAAATTGAAAATATGTATACAAGCCAAAAAAAGTATATAAAAAGAAAAAAACACAAATAACATTTAAATAGTATTAAAAATTACATATACAAGCAAAAACGGTAAAATATTAAAAGGTATATGTTCAAGATGCACATTCTCTATAAACTAACATTATTTATTCAAAGTACTTCTGGAAAAAATAATTCTTCAATTCGCACGTCCTGTTTCTATATTTTGAAATAGGTACTTTAAATTTTTGTGGCAATTTATTAAATTCCTTGAAACCTATGTATTGTAAAGATCTAGTACCAAACTTCGTAGACTTCACAGATCCAATATATATATTGTTTTTTGATCGAGTACTGTACCGATGGATGTCTCCAATGAAAGCTGGCTTTATGTTACTGTGCATTGAGTCGAGAGTAGTATTAATGATAGTGTCAGTTATCTCGAAATAGGAAAGCATGCTAAAAGGCATGATTTTTGTTTCAAAATAAATGTCCCTTACATGAGTATCATACGGTAGGTGAAACACATTTCTGATCGCTCTATTCTGAATAATCTGCACCTCAGAAATTTTGCTCTTAGTTGCAAAACCCCAAACACAGCATAGGTATGATAAATGCGAATGGACCATAGAAAAATAGATTGCTCGAAGCAGCGAAACTGGAAGCATTCTCTGAAATCTGTACAGTATTCCAGCTACAGGGACAATCTTTCCTTTCACGCGCTCAACATGTTCATTCCAAGTAAGCTGCGAGTCCACTAACAGTCCCAAGTACTTAGTGCTATTTTTTTTCTCCAGACGATCAACACCAATAAAGACATCAATAGATTCATTACTCTTGTTTCCAAATAGAAGGTAGTGAGTCTTTTTTGCATTCAAGCTCAATTTATTTAAACGCAGCCATTCCGCCAGATGTAAAACGTCACTTTCAACCATCTTCTGTAAATCTTGTTTGTTTTTAGTGTGATATAAAATAGTCGTATCATCTGCATAAAGCTGTATTCCTCCTTTGATGCCCCATTTTGTCACATCGTTGATGTATATAAGAAATAGCAACGGACCGAGTATAGACCCTTGAGGTACCCCGCAGGTGATTTTACCAGAATTGCTAAACTTACCTCCAACTTCTACCAAAGATGATCTGTTTGAAAGATAGTCTTTAAAAATTTCTAAACGTATTCCAGTTACACCAATATACTGAAGTTTTTCGATCAAAATGCTGTGGTCCACAGTGTCAAAAGCCTTTTTTAGGTTAAATTGTTTATCATTTAATTGCTTTGAAAAGAATGCTTGCAATTTCCAAATGATGACGCATGGATTGGTATGCATGCCGTCCCACTGTCTGCTATACTTACTACCTATCATACGAGATAATGGATTCCATATTCCGTGAGAATGATATGGATGTTTTCCTTAACGCCTTTTATAATTATACATGATCCATAAATTGCTTCTTACTAGAATATTAATGTATTTTTAAAAATAAAAGACGAGTGATATATAAATGCTCAAATTTGGAATAACTCTTGAGCAGTTTTATCGCTTTATTGACATCTTCTAGACATCTTCTAGACCGGTATCTTTATTGTAAAATTATTATTTTTTTACAAAAACAGCAACGATAAAGAAATCAAAATTCTGTAAGTAGTTGAATTGAATTATTTCTGTCCGAAGGACCTTTTTACAAAGCGTTACCGGGTAAAAAAAAGAGTTCATATATTTTTTTATTTTTTTATTAATATACACGGCACGCAGTGCCTTTTACCATACAAAAAATACACATTGTGTAGAAATAAACACTTCAAATAATATACAGTAGATAAACGAAAAAAAGCTTAAAATGTTAGTTTGTACATATTAAAACACTGTGGTTTCACACAATGAACACGCTAACATATTGTGCAAAAAATAAATCATAAAAATACATAAAAATTTAAAAGTTAGAAAATGTTTTTTGAAAATATGGACAGGTAGCTTTATCTTTAATCATAGGTGCGTTGAAAAAAAAAATAATATACAGAGTGTTCATTAAACCCAGTCACATCCGAAACCACGATGATCAGTATGAGCAAGAAGACATATTGGCACATTAAAATATATTTTTTAGAAGAAATAAAATTTTAAAATACAAAATATTTTAAAAAAGCTGTCGTGTCCCACGACTATTATAAAAATAAATCAACAATGATCGGAGCTTAAACAAATTTAAACGTAATAATAATAAAAAATAAATCGCCATTTTAAATAATTTCAAAAGGTCTAACCGTCGTTCGAACCTAACTACACCGGGCGACCACGTGACCATACTCTCTAGTCATTTAAAGCACGGCTGGCACGCCAACCCATTCCTCGAATAGGGTTTTTTTAATGAATAGGGTTTTTTTAATTCTAGTCTTTTTCCCTATGAAAGTGATAAGTTTTGAAATAAATTCAGTTTGAAATATTTAACTTCAGTTTTGTAATGGTGGTAATGCACATAGTGCAGGTACACCAAACTAAATTCAGTGGCCCTTCAGGTTGGGAAACATTCATGTCAGTAAAGAGTTAGGTAAAAAAAAAAAATTAAAAAAAAAAAACCCATTCCCCGCTGGACCTTGGGCAAGTGCGCACGTCTCTCTCGGAACCCAATAGTTCCCGCGCGAAGCGTAGAAGCTGCCAGCATTTTATTCACACAAAAAAATGTGCCGATCATAAAATGTTTCCTCAGTAAATCTGCTTGGTGGGTAAGCAAAAATAACGTTCAATTAAATAATAATACTCGCTTTTCCATAAAGTTCAGTGCATAATTCGCTACTCTTTTACAGATAAATAAATCAAAGTAACGCTCATTTGAAATAGCGTCCGTTAAAACAAGCCGTTTTGTTATATCAACGACTCTCCATATTGTAAGTATTTTTTAAAGTACGGATCTATTTGTTTAATCTTTTGTCTAGTACCTTTTGTAATTAAATGCTTATTCTAGTAAGGAGCGTCTCGTTACCCCCACAATTTAATCGGATCCACGCACGGTGATCACGTAATGGCGTCTCGCGCGGACCTTCAACTCCAATAACTTCTTTTAAAGCGGCGGATAGTCAGGCTCCATCTCCTCTTCATGAAAATTCGCTAGGATGGTTCGAATCTACGAATAACCGGTATTTTCTTCGAGCATCCACTGTCAAGGTTTGTGGTTCAGATCCTATCCAACACAGTGCCTTTGTCATCAGGAAAAGTGAATTTCACTATTTCCACGAGAGAACCCCTGGCCAAATTTGTTTGGGTTGCTAGTAACTTAGAAATAATTTTGCTTAACATTTTTGTACATTATAATTCCCCTGAATTAATCTCAGTCAAACTGTTTCTCGAAGATAACCCCTGGCCAAATTTACTGTACTTGAAAATAATGGCCACTGTATTAACATTTGAATTCCCAGAGGAATAACCCTGCAAGTTGTTCTAGAAATACTGTTAACTATTGTACACACTGTAAATTAACATTGTCCATTTTTGATGTTCGGTTTCTCTATAATTCTTATAATAAACTCGATTGTAACGAACAACTGACTTATAATTCTGTTCTTCCAACCGATTCACCCCTAAACATGGAATAATTCGGGTACCCGAGGACCCATGGCTTTCTAAAAAGAACCCCGAGCAATACAAGACCAAGTTCTACCGGAGCGAGTCGAAGGCGAGATCGTAGTAGCCGAAGTAACACGATATAGCAAATGGTTGTTTACTTCTGCAGGGGTAAAACGAGGCGTGGGAAGAGGGGAGTCTGATACTGCGCTGCGCTCCCCTCACTTCTCCCCTGCAAAAGTAAGCAACTATTTGATTGTTTAAATACTTTATTTAAAAAAAAATCTTTGTTCTAAATATTTTTCTAATATGCTAATATGTCTTCTTGCCACAAAAAAACACACGGTAATCACACCCTCACACTCGTAACTCGTAACACTCGAGGATGCGTACAAGCCTCGCCTGTCACTAAGGACCTTCCGTCATCGTCTCTAGAGGCTCACTAATCAAGGTCACAGAAATAATAATTATTGCAACTGTTCTAAAAGATAACCGCAGTTTTTTTAATGATTACATCGGTAAACACATGTACCTAATACACGTATCACTCGAGGATGCGTACACTTCTCGCCTGCTACGGTCTGACTTTCCGTCAGCAACTCTACAAGCGCACTTGCAGACTCCAAGATGAAAACTAAAGCTTGTTACTCTCTCACAAGCTTTCCAAAACCTATTTCGATTGCATTCTATAAAAAATAATACCGACATTTAAGTGCCAAATAAAATATTTCTGAGACCTTTTCAAACAATTACAAGATTTCTCTTCCTCAATAAATTGAATTATATGTGACATCCTAGGATAAAAAACAATAAACTAAACTAGGATCTTAATACTTAAGTATAGGACAAATGCCCGGTTCTTTGAAACATTACATAAAAAATACAAGGGTACAAAGTACACACAGTAAAATAAATATCTCAACTTCAGTAGAAAACATTTAAAAGGACATAAAACAAATAATTCACGATATGCGACACTTTTGAAAGAAATGAACATGTTGCAAAGCAGAACAATAACGTATACAAAATTAACCAATAAAGCGTTCTTTGTAAAGCATTGTTTTAACCCGCCAAATCTTTGGCACGAAGCAGTCAGTGATTTGAATGCGTTCTTTACAAAATATATTACTTATAAACGAAATATTGATAAATTTAGTTTTGGCCCGAACAGAAGTGAATATAGAAGTCTAGCCATCCACAGTTTCAATAGCGTATCCGCAAAATAAAATAAAAATTCGGCGTGATTTACGGAGTTTTAAAATGCATCCACAAAATAACCGAAATTCGGCATCCTTCATTCCAGTTCGATTACTTCGCCCAAGACTCGTTTTGCCTTCGGCATTCTCGCGATCTTTGTCCTGCTTTTTTATTGATTCGCTTATGTAATGTAAACACGTCACGATTTATGCTGGTGCTTTTATTTTACCTGGACAAGTTATAAACAACGTGTTTGGTTGTTCCGTACCCTTGTCGACCTGATTTTCGGAGCGCGGCAGGCACTTGTGACGACATAATAAGCATTAGCATCGTGAGTTTATAATTGATTAGCAATAGCAACCGCTAAAAGTAGTTTATTATTTGTAAATGTTTTCTTAATTTATTTTTAGTTCTTGAAATAGTAAAAGCTATTATATTATTGGATGATTTTCTAAATGCTTGAGTTTACTGTTTACCATGTTGATGTGCTATATATATGTTTTTAAAAATATTTTTAAAAATTATTTTTTATGTTTCTAATCTTATATTTGTGGTGATATACTCATGTGTCTGTGTCATATAATTGCTCGTCCCATCTCAACACAGGACTTTCAGTACCATGGAGTTGGGACTTATTGTCTTAAAAAGTGTACAATAACCTTATGTATGTATGCGTATGGAGTCCGCAATATCAAAATCATATAAATTCAATAGAATCTGTTCAAAAAAGTTCTTAAAGTACCTTTTGTATGAGTTCCAAATTTCTAACCCACGTTCAAATTCAAAGTACGAGCAACTTCTAACTCTTTTTCATTTTAATTCTCTGATAAAACGCCGCGTTGTTTTCGATATAAAATTTCTGTATAAAATATTAAACTACAAAGTAGATACTAAACTCCTAAATAAAATACAAATAAATGCCGGATTGAGAACACTCAGACATCGGGAAATATTTAAACTGCCTTGTTTTTCAAATAATGCTACATACCACACACCTATGGCCCGCATGTATCGGGAATATAATACATACTGCCGAAACAATAAGATTGACATTTTTTATGATACTCTCTCAGCTTTTGCGAATAATCTCTTGGGAATAAATCTTATTCAATAAGTTCACACGTACAACTTATTTTTTATTGCATTGTATCCTGTATAAAAAAATATGTATTACAACTTAATATATAAATCTATTTTGTGTAATTCTATAATTGAAGATATATATGCATGTAAAATTGTATCGACGAATGCTTTCAAATTGTATGTTTTCTAGTACGTATCTTTGTTGAATTACCTATGAAAATAAAATAAAATAAATAAATGTAAATAAATTAATTGTAACAATATTTGAGTTTATCCAAATGTTTGTAGACAAAAGACTGGATTTCACCCCCTCATTAAGATTAACAAATTACAACAGGGATGGGGAATACCTTAAATAAGGGAATATGGCAGTCTAGGCATTTACAGGGCTTATGACCTGTAATTAGCTGGTTTAAGTGGCCACTTTATGCTCTGTGTAACATTCACCATTTTGTCGATGTTTGAACATCCATATTTTTTCAATTCTTCCATCTGTTGATTTTAGTGAAGTTAAAGAGCTGAAACCTTTATTGTTGTAAAGAGATTCATCTGACAGAATTTTTTCACATACTAGGCAACGCCGGAAATCAATGGTACATTTTTTAAACTTCTTCTTGGACCATGACAGGTCATAAACCCTGTAAATGCCTAGACTTCCATATCCCTTATTTAAGGTATTCTCCATCCCTGTTGTAATTTGTTAATCTATTAAATTGTGTTTTTATTTTAAAAAACATGACATTAATTTGTACATATCTCAAGTAATACACTTAGAGTAATAATACGCCACCGGCTAATAGAGTCGCCCATACGGACAAAAATCAATTCTATAATTATCAACTACGAAGTTAGCTACAGTTTACAATAATACAACATACCGTATGTACTCAGATCGAGAATTGCAAGCGCAAATCGAAACCTTCCGTTTCACGTTTGTTGTTGAACTAAATACCAAACCAAAAACATGTAACGTTTTGGTTCCATGCAATAGAGCGAAAGGCCTTTTTATAAGCCGGCAAATTATTACTCTGAGCATCAACACGTACGCTTCTAAAATAAAATACGTAAATCCTTTCGTTTATATTTTATTGTTCATTTTTCATAAATATAATAATAAAGCGGTTTATTGACACTCAATAAGTATTTTAAAAATAATATTTGAGTTCTTATGATTAACCCAAATATTTCAAGTTTATGGCCGTTTTCCACTAGTCAAGAATACGGAAATAATTGTGCTTGAATTTTTTTTATTTTTTTATTTATTTATAAATTTATTGCAAAAAAATAATATACATACTTAATAACTGGGAATCTATATAAAACCAATTAATGTAAAAGAAAACGGAGTGTTCTCTGTTTATGATAGTCTCCATCTTACATGGCACAGCCTGTTCTAAGATGGAGATTTTTTATGTTTAGAGCGTAAGTAGTCCTATACTAATAAAACAATAAGGATATTGGAGTATCGTGTCGCTGAAAGTACAATTTTATTTTTTTAAATTAATAATTTGATCATTGAATTTTGTAAGTTCTGGACAAGGTTTTACTGGAAAAAGCCCATGAGGTTAAAGCGTATCTTATAATTGATTCTGAAAGTGACAAATACATTATTCTTAAAGTACTATCAGGGACATTATATTTCAATATATACATTCTACAATCTTTCAATTTTTTAATCTTCTAAACAGCACTCAAAGCATTCGTAATAGAGTAAAAATAGCGTCTGCATGGCATCATGTGGTATAAATGCTCGTTTTTGGCATTAATTTGGTAGCGCGAAGTTTAGTGACAATTCCAGTGAAATTTTCGGAGAAAGAGTAGGATACACTAATGCCCGTATTTAGAGGTAAAACTCAAGGTGAGAAAAGTAATTAGTTCTAATCTCCAATATTTATTTATTTATGACAAAATTCAAGGTTTTTAAACTTTACATATTACATAATATTAGATATTTTATTCGTACGAAATATTCCCAATCAGCAAAAGTACTGGTATGAGGGGATATTATATATAATAACACAATAGTTTCGATCGATAAAAAAACATCACATATCACTCGTCACACGGGCTGTAAGAACTGTTTTATTTAGGTGTTTTTTCAATTACGTATATGTTTTGTATATTTTTTAGTTCATTAGAAAGTGAATTGTAAAAATTTATTGCTGTATACAAAAAACTGTTTCTTTTTCTGTTGGTCCTAGGTTGTTCGCAAAGAATAACTTGCAAGTGAGGACATCCCACTTACCTGGATCCGTTTTAAAGGTCTTATAGCCTCTTTTTAGATCCGCACGTTGCAAAAACATTTTTTAGCTTTAATGAATAGTTTTTTTTTTATTCTGTGTTAACAAAATATTAACTTCTTTTTAGAATTCACATTTACTGCTTTAAATGCCCCTATCGCCGTCAGAGCAACCTAAGTACCTATATATAGTCAATTTGTCTGTCACCCTTAAACTTATTTTCCCAATTATAACGGCGATAGGGTATGTTAGTTCATTAGCTTGGTAGTAAACCGGAAGAAACAAGTCCGATTGGGAGAACCAGAACCGTCATCACCCTCCACCGGCCAAATGATTGTTCATGAATTCGCTCTATTCCTAGCACCACACTTTTCAAGACAAAAACCTAGCATCAACCTATTCAAAACCTGGCATCATCCTAGTTAAGACCTGGAAGTGAGGACAGTAGGATGTACCATCCCCCCCCTGAGTTTTGTCTATGGATACGCGCATAGAAATCCCCCGATTTAATTACCATTTAATATGCCATGCTAAGTAATTTATCATGTCAATTACAAAAAGCATTAATTTCTATCACAGGTAGGTAACAGGTCTTGGTACATTTATTTATTCCTAAAATGTTACTAATGTCACGTGTAAACAGAAAATGTCAATCAATAGTTAAGGTTGATTTAAAAGGCTAATAATACAATTTAGGAAATATTTTTATCGTGGTCTTATTCATTTCTTTAGATTGATCTTTGTGATTTGATCGATTGCGCGTTAGCATTGTAGATATAGGTAGATGATTATTGTGTTTTTATCTTTGTAAATTCGTGTATCAGTATTATCGTTAATAACGGATTAACTGTATCTGATAACACAATATTATTTTAAGAAAAAATATGTACCAACTACCTACACATAAGAAGTTATTATAGAAGTTATATAACGTCACAAACATCAACAGATGAAAGAATTGAAGGAATATAGATGTTCAAATATGTCAGAATGGTGAACGTTACACAGTGTGTAAAGTGGCCACTTAAACCAGCCAATGACAGGTCATAAGCCCTGTAGATGCCTAGACTTTTATATTACCTTCTCTTAAATGTTCTTCATCTCTGTTGTAATAAGTTATCCTTTTAAAATCCTTTATCCCTGTAAATTGGGTTGTGGTCCTGTGGCTAGTGTCTCGGACTCACGGACCAAAGGTCCGTGGTTCGAATCCTACTCTACCCCAACTTGATTTCCATTTTCTAATAGTGAGTTATTTACAACTCGTTGAAAATGGCCCTTAAAATTAAATATTGGGGTAAATCATAAGAACGCAAATATTTCTTTTAAAAAAAAAAAAACTTTTAATAGGGTATTTTCACTCGGGGGGAATATCGGATTTAACATACTGTACTTATAAAGCAGTTTTTAAAGACTCTTTTAGTATTTATAACAGTAATAATAATTAATAATTCCATTAATAAATGTCATGTGCAAAATTCACTATCTCAAAAATGGCTGTTTCGCAAGTTAGCAATAAATTTAGTCACATAAGTCCGCGGATAATGTATTTTTTTCTGATCGGGAATGATCAACTTTCAAGAATATCTGGATTCAAGTAGCCCTGAATTATGTTGTTGTTCCAAAATGTATCTGTGGTCACTCGGAGTCAAATCGCGTGTGGTCTCAGCGGGCCCCAGCTTCAGGGCCGGTTTTTTCGCCGTTTTACTGAAAGATCCCTTCGGGCGGAACTGTCTACCTTCGGCACTGAACTTGAGAATTGGCTCAATCTCCAATCAACTGACTGCAAAGAAAATCAAGCCAAAAGGTTAAATCTTCAGCTGTATTAATATTGAACTTCATCGTGTAAAATCATAAATTTATTTATTTATTTTATTTATTTATTTATTATTTCACGTTTTACATTAAACTTTTTTTTAAAATATGAATATCTCACTGGGCACAACCCGTGTCGAGGCATTCATTTACATGATTTAATATATTATACTTATAGCGTCTAAAAATATATATACTACTAAATATATATACACTAATGTAATTGTAGACGAAGAACTAAAACTAGCAAAAAATTGTAGTCAGCATGGACATAATACGAGAATATCAGACAAATACCATATGCAACTTTCTAAAACAAGACAAGGACAATCAAGACTAATGAACCAGGGACTGAAATTATACAATAAACTACCAGACAAAACTAAACAAAAGACTCAGACAAACTTTTCAAAAGACGTAAAAAATATTATTTTGAACAACAGAGTACAAATGAAAAATGTATATATTATTTTATGTAAAATAAATGTAATAATCCGTAAGGGTTTATAAATAAATTTTCAGATAAAAAAAAATAAAAAAATATATAAAATAATTATAAATTATTACATATTCACATTTAAATTTAAATCCTCACAGATATATATATACATATATAATAATAAGAGAGATTTTTTTTATTTTTTTTAATTTAAAGAAAGAAAAAGAAAACAACATTATATTATTAGTACGGCTCACACATTTAATTACTGTGCAGACATTAGGTCAAGTAACAAGCTACCGTCACAACTCTGCTCCGGAATATCTGAGGGAACTATGCATTCCGGATGAACTAGCTGACAGGCGTCTAACGCTTAGATCAGCTACGTCTACGGCGAGAGCAAAAGTTATTATACCTCTACGCAAACAGCGCACTAAATTTAGTGAACGCGCATTTGCGGTCGCAGGCCCTATGGCATGGAATGCTCTCCCAGCAGAGGTGCGAGGCTGTGAAAGTGAAGTGATGTTTCGGAAAAAACTTAAAACCCACTTGTTCTCTTAAATCATTTGAATAAATCCGTAGCATGTGACAACAAAATAAATTATTTTAATTAAATTACAAATTTAAAAGAATCACTATGTAAAGCGCCCTTGAGGTATTTTGTTACGAAAATGGCGCTATATAAGTTATCCATAATAATAATAATAATACTGTCAGCTCCCGGTGGCCCAACATCCGCGCAAATGCCAAATGTACGAGTATATGACATATGTATATTCATACAGACACTGTGTGGATACAAATACAAAACACGAAAAGCAAAAAGAATTATATATTAACAAGTTTACTGCTTTGGTGGGGTGACCATCTCAAGACAGTTCTCGGGACCCAAATCAAGTAGCCATAGTAACGATAGTAGGGGAGCGCGGGGTAATGAGAGCGGGCGGGTAATCGGAGCGATGGCGATTGTACGGAACCTATGCACTTGGCCGTTTCTGTCAACCATCGAGAAAGTTCATCTTTAAATTTATTTCAACAGAGAGGGAAAACATTTTTGAGAAGGGAATATGGAAGTCTAGACATTTACAGGGCTTATGACCTGTTATTGGCTGGTTTAAATGGCCACTTTACACACTGTGTAACATTCACCATTCTGCCCATGTTTGAACATCCACATTTCCTCAACTCTTCCATCTGTTGATTTTTGTGAAGTAAAAGAGCTGAAACCTTTATCACGTGGGTGAGATTTATCCGGCTGAACCAAATCACCTACTAGGCAACGCTTGAAAACAATTTTCCAATTTTTATACTTCTTCCTTTACCAGGTAGTTGATTCAACAATGTTTGAGTATGTCCAAATGCTTGCAGACTGGCTGGATTTCCTCCCTAGGGAGTTATTCATATTTACATTTATTTTAACAGAGAGGGAAAACATTTTTAAGAAAGGAATATGGAAGTCTAGGCATTTACAGGGCTTATGACCTGTCATTGGCAGGTTTAAGTGGCCTCACATACCTAAATTCGTCTTCTTTCAAGTGCCATTCGTCAAATTGTGATTGAAAGTCGAATAAGATATTTGTGTTATTACTTTTAAAGATGGTGGTCAGCAAGTTATGGGAGCCTTTTGAGTCCATTGTAAGCCCAATGCCACAACCGTACATCAATAAAAACAAGGTATTAAAGATCAAACTTCATTCTGAAATCTAAACATGCACACATTAATGAAAGACGTATTTAAAGAAAAAAAGAGGAAAAGAATACAAAAAGAGAGAGACATCATGTCTGTTATTACTTACTAAATACCAATTTAAATAGTTGTTTTTTTTATTTGTGTCACAAATAGTTCTTCGTACAACTAAGATTTGCTTTTTAAATAAGTTGAGCTTTAAAAAAAGTAAAAATTATGGCTCCCATTTCCTATATGAGCGTTAAATGTGCTCTCATTACCCGCATGTATGGGGTAATGAGAGCGATTGACTTGTAGTTGATTTAAACGGTGATGATTAGATAGTCAAATAAACGAGGTTTATGTCACTAATCAAAAATTATAACAAAGTAAACAAATGTGGTTTTATCAACATTATCCCTTAGTAGGCTCCAATTACCCTGGTCTCTCCTAACTATAACTTTTACATTTTGTGCACAAATGTCGAGATCCATACATCACATAAGTCTGAAATAAGCATTATCGACAAAATCAAGGAGTTCTGCGTTGGTTTGGGCACGTAGAGCGAATGGACAGCGAAATAACGCCTTAAAAGATTTACGATGCGAATGTCGATGGATGCAGAAATCGAGAATGTCGGCCTCGTGGTGTAATGGTTAGCGCGTTAGCCTGCCATGCAAGAGGACTAGGGTTCGATTCCCGACATGCCTGATATGAAATATTTATTTAAAGGGTGTTTTCACACTAGAACATTTCATAGTCCCTGGACTGGCACCTGAAGCGTAAGTCTGATTATGTAACAAAAATGATCAATATACGCTGCGATTGGTGTACCAATGCAGTGCCCTATGCACTATTAGATGCGGAAAGGGAACGATGATGAAGATGTTGAAATCGAGGAGGATCGAGAAATACATGGCAGACCACTGAGGTAAAATTAAATAGAGATGATGCTTCATAGAACGATATTATGAAATTATGTTCCAAAATATGACCGTTGTCGCGTGAACTTTGCCGTGCGAAACGCGTAGTAGAGCAAAAAAGAGCCTCATTTAAATTAAATATTACAACAAGAATTATCTTCTTTTTAAAAAAAAGATAATATAATTCTATAAAAAAGATTTCAACTAAAATATTTCAATTAATATATATTTTTGAAAGCATTACCGAAGCCATATTTTTACGTAGAAATAAAGGAAAATGTCACAAAAATGTATATGATTTAAAATGCTTGTATTTCTTTTCAAAAACAAAAAAATACAATTTCGCTTCGGCCACTTTCATGTTTAGTTTATTATCTTCAAATTATTACAAAAATTTTTAGTTCGATACTTAGTCTTTATTGAGATCCCAGATGCCAAAGTTTAGTCTAAATTTGAAATGGCGTAATCTGCCGGTCTAAAAGTAATTATATTTTAGTTACATAAAACTTTTAAGTATATTTTTTAACAGAAATACCTTTAAAAAATTATTGTTTTTATCCAATTTATGTTTTTTAATTTTTTTATTAAAAAAAAAACATTAGTTTTAAAATAGATAAATCGTATGATTTCCTCATTTTGCGTGCGTTTTACCAAACTTACAGCCTTAACTTCGACCGTACTTACTAGATTAAATAAAAAATATTTTCATCAATTTATGTGTAAAGAACGTCATAGAGAACTTGCCTCGATAGAGTGGAAGTCGGTAGGTTCTGTGGAAGAAAAAAGTTTTTATTTTCGTCGACTTTTGACATTATACGCATACCGTTTTTTTTCAATTCCGGCTCATAACGTCATAATGGAAAAAGTAATATCATTGATCTCAGCCCAGTGCAGTGGACCGATGAATGAAGTCGTCTGCTGCCAGGTATTGTAGAATCAATATTTCGGTATTTGGTTAATATCATACGACGTCAACGGATTTCTACAGATGCGTAAAAGGGCACAAAGTACTGCTCAAAGTAAAATAATTTAAAAAAATTACAGTAAGTACTTCTTCTGCAAGGATGAAAAGCGAGAGTTATTATATATTACTTCAATTCTTTCATCTGTTGATGTTTGTGAAGTTAAAGAGCTGAAACCTTTATTTATGCGGGTGAGATTCATCTAATTGAATTATTTCACCTACATACTAGGCAACGCCTGAAATTTTTATTTTTTCAATTTCTATACTTCTTCATGGACCAGGTGGATTTATCAACAACCTCGTATGTAGGTGAAATAATTCAATTAGATGAATCTCACCCGCATAAATAAAGGTTTCAGTTCTTTAACTTCACAAACATCAACAGATGAAAGAATTGAAGTAATATATATGTTCAAATATGGGCAGAATTGTGAATGTTACACAGTGTGTAAAGTGGCCACTTAAACCAGTCAATGACAGGTCACAAGCCCTGTAAATGCCTTGACTTCCATATTCCCTTATTTAAGGTATTCTCCAACCCTGTTGTAATTTGTTAATCTTAATGACCCCCGAGGGGGTGAAATCCAGTCTTTTTTCTATGAACATTTGGACAAACTCAAATATTGTATAGAATTCGTTTTAAACTTCTCTTCTTCTTCCTAATTTTGATTTCTTTTTCTAACTGTTTTCTCTAACTGTTTTCTCTGTGTTCTCCATTACACTGACAGTAGTCTAGATTTGACTTTGATGTTTGTTTGTGTTGTTATAAAAGTTACTGCGCACGCGCACATATCAGTGTTAACTTTTAAAAAAAGAATTTATTCGTAAATTTCATAAAAAGTACATGTTTTTTTTTTAATTCTTAACATATCTACTTTAACACATCTAGTTATCACTGTAACTCTCCAAAAAAAGAGACTAACTCTTGTGCTTGGAGAGTGACTTACACTTCTTAGTTGTTTATTTATAAGAGTTTATATACTTTTAAATACGAGTACATGAAAAGAAAAATAAAAACATAGGAAATATAAAGAAAAAACATAAAACAATAATACATTCATACTAATTAAACTGTTTAAAAAAATAAGCATGAAATAACCTGTGAGTTGTTATTCTAGGTAATAAATATTTTTATAAGTGAGCTTTTTTTATATCGGTTATAAATAGTTAAACCGGGTAAAGTTATTTCTTAATTTAAACCTGGTATTAGGAAATCTAATAAGTAAGGCCTTTTGTGTCCTTATACTATTTTTGAATTGTTACCTTTTTATACTACTTTGACCCGTGTCCAATCTGTGTCCGGAATGTTATACTCAGGGACTAGAGTACCTACCATTGGTCCGTGGTTAAACTATACAAGGTATCTTTACCCTCGTGAAGATACTGCGATACCATCTCAAGCCGAACCAGCTCGACATGTCGGCCCATTCAAGAGTAGGAATGAAATATGGGTCGACGTATTTGTTAAAACGCTAACTGATCTGACAGGTTAGCCGTCGTGTGTTAGGACGGCATAATTCTTTCGTTTGCAGCTTATTATAAATGGAAATTATTACCGAAAGAGTTCACGCGTTCGAGAGTCCGTGCGTGAAAGGATGGGGGATATTCTAACAATGAATCATAAATTTTGTTTGACATGCATACAAACTATTATAATTTATAAATACTAACTCGAACTGGGTCCTACTTTTGTGAGAACACTTTGATTTTTATCTTTAAAATATCTGCATCTGATAGTGTTTATGGAATTGACTTGATAATAACTACATACGAACGACTTTCTCGAAAACTACTATGAAAATTTCATCATAAAACTTTTACCTTAAGTATGAGTAACAATATTTTGAGTTTGTCCAAATTTTTGTAGACAAGGACTGGATTCAACTCCCCGGGGAGCTGTTAAGATTAACATATTCCAACAGAGGTGAGCAACATTGTAAAGAAAGCATTATAGAAGTCTAGGCATCTACAGGGCTTATGACCTGTCATTGGCTGGTTTGAGTGGCCACTTTACACTGTGTAACATTCACCATTCTGCCCATATTCGAACATCTATATGACTTCAATTCTTCCATCTGTTGATATTTGAAATTTGAATAGAAATTAAAAAAATAAAGTTTGTAGGTGAAATAATTCAATTAGATGAATCTCACTCGCATAAATAAAGGTTTCAGCTCTTTAACTTCACAAACATCAACAGATGAAATAATCGAAGTAATATAGATGTTCAAATATGGGCAGAATGGTGAATGTTACACAGTGTGTAAAGTGGCCACTCAAACGTGGCCTCCGTGGTGTAGTGGTCAAGACGCTAGACTCACGCACGGAAGGTTCCGGGTTCGATTCCCGGTGAGAACACAAAAATTAAAAATGTGATTTTTATCAAGCCTGGGTGCTCTGTGATGTAATTCACCACTGTAATTAGGCCTCTTGGTCTGTTGTGGTGCAAAAAAAAAAGTAAAAAAACAGCCAATGACAGGTCATAAGCCCTGTAGATGCCTAGACTTCTATATTGCCTTCTTTAAAATGTTCTTCATCTCTGTTGTAATATGTTAAGTATGAGTGTTAACATAATATAAGTTGTGTCCGTTTTTTTCCAAATGAAAATGACAAATTACAACAAATTAATCAATAATGTATTCTTCTTTAATTTTTTACAACAAATTAGTCAAGAATGCGTTTTATTATGTGTTTTCTCTTTTATTCCCTCGATTGAACGCGAACGAAAAGAGGTGTCGAAAATGCTCACTTTCGTCTATTCGACGTTGCATTTTGAAGGCTTGTATTAAAATAAAATAATATATTTGACGTAAAAGCAAACACTATATCTTGTAGATCAGAAAATTTTCTTTCGAATGATGCATGACCTTTTACCACTTTGATTTACTTTTGTTTCTCATTTTTTAATTTGAAAAACACGAACACAACTTATGTTAACACCTTATTTGAATATAGCTGAGACAATGTTTTTTATCTGCAAGACAGCTCCACTTGTTTTCATTCATCTCACATCTTATTTAAAATGGCTGATTTTCGAGAAAGCATTATGTAAATCCAGCGACGGCTTGCGGATCTTTTATCTCAATTTCATTCCTCGGGTGTGTTCTGATTTTGGCCGCATGTGTTGGATAATACTACGCAACATAATGTATGTGACATTAAGTCATATTATTACATTCTTTGTATCTGTCGCGATGTTGTATATATGTATTACATACAAAGTAAAGTAACATGGCTATAGTCCGTCAGCGTGTGTTTGTAACTTAGTTAGAATTTCGCAAGCTTATGGCGTCCGTCTGCTGGACAGGAAATGCCCGGAACACCGAATACTCAATGAAGCATCTGACGACAGCAGTGACCAACTGGCGACAAATTGAATTCTTAGTTGATAAATTTTTTGGGGTTTCATGAAGTTCCATGGGTAAATGGAACAAATAAAATAAATAATAAATAAATTGACAAATGATAAATAATTCGGATACTTCTTCTTCTTTTCCACATCCGATCTTAAGTGGAGCATGTAGACATCATCAGTTGCCTCCAGGAGACCATATCGCCAGCCAGTACTTTCGCCTCCTCCGACGTCAATCCAGCGCCCCTTAATTCTGCCGAGTAAAGTCGAAAGATCGTCATCGACGGCTTTCCAGGACGGCGAGAGCCCGCAAGTTTAAAGAAGCGGCAACTTGGATTTAGGTTCTCCTGAGGCATACGCAGCCGTGTCCAAGCCAGATCCACCGCCGCATCCTCAAGACGCTCGTGACAGGAGGCTGCTGCGTCCCTTCTCGTACTTCAATGTTAGTTATAAAATCGAACCAACTTATACATAATTTTCTTTTCAAGCACTTACTCTCAAAACTTAGAAGTTTGGTGTTCTGGGCTTTGGTAAGGTGCCAAGATTCACTCCCAAATAGGAGTACTGGCATTATACGAGAGTTGAATAATCGGCCTTTCGTTTTGATCGAGTACAACACGCGTCGTGTTTAAAGTTGCCCCGGCAATTCCTAGGCGGGTTGCGAGCTCTTTGTGCATGCTTTCATCCTCAGTATGAACTCCCAAGTATTTAAAGCTGTCACCTTTTCCGATCCTCTGTCCATTATTATGCAGAGGCTGATCAGGGTCAGGACAATGAAAGCATCCACGCCTTTCCCGAAACTGTTCATAAAGACTTGAGTCTTTCTTCAGTTTCCCATATAAATATCAATTTATTTTTTAAACCAATTAATCGAAAATTTAATATTTCTTTACAATCGAACCGCGGAAATAACAAAACAAAGAAACTTTAAAAGCTTTCATTGTACCCCTCACTGCAGTATTTTCAATGTGTGATCAATCAAATACACATGGTCAGCACAACCACCCTTTTCTAATTTCCCAGTATGACAGTGAAGGAATACAGTGTTGAGACCGCGGCCGCACGCTCCAGATCCCGCCTCGGAAAGGAATAAGAACGTAGTAATACAAACAAATCAAACAACGACACAAAACCCAAATATATATAGGAAACATCGGAATAATTTGCCCTATACAACATGCACTCAAGCAACAGAAAAAAAACGATACGTTTCTATACCAAATCACAGAGGAACATCAAATTATCAAGACACTACTGGCACAATCCTAACACAGATCCTAACATGATCCCTATCGAACTCAGGCGAAATTACTTCTCGTCATAATACTGAATTCCTCACAAAAACCATGGTCGGGACAGGATTTGTTGCACATTCGGATACTAAGACGATGATATCAATTATATTTATATTACCAATTTTATCCATGTAAACTGCGATCAGGGCCGCGATTACAAACGCTATCTTCATCTGTACAGTACAAACTAAAATCGATATTTATGTACGAAAATGTGCAGTTTTGTATGAAAATTTAAAATATCTTCGTCAATAACCTATAATAGGACATGTTTAGTATGCATTTTCTATTTTTCATACAGAAAACTTCATTTTACTTTTGTTATCATCGATTTATGTGAAATTAAGGTTGATGTTTTTATTGTATTCATCATATCAGGGCACTGCATTGGTAAAACAATTGCTACATATCTCGATCATCTGTTACACGAAGGTATAGTGATCAGTCTTAAGCTTCAAGTGCCAGTCCACGGACAACCTAACCTAACCTAACCTAACCCGGCAATTCAAGTGAGGTAGGAAAACGCGCCAACCACTGCACTACCGGGCGGACTTGACTAAAGGAATATATATGTTCAAACATAGTTACACAGTGTGTAAAGTATCCACTTAAACCAGCCAATGACAGGTCATAAGCCTTGTAAATGCCTAGACTTCTATATTCCCTTTTATAAAATGTTCTTCATATATGTTGTAATATATAATTATATTTAAAAACTGTTTAACGCATATGTCTTAACCTTGAGCTTTTTTTTTTTTTTCTTCATAAATGTTTTTTTCCCATATCATATTTTTTTACTGGGATACATAAAATTTAATTTTGTTCTTCTCTTTTAAATACATACTTCGTTTTTAAATACTTCGTTTTTCTTTACAAGTAACTTTTTTTTGAACTGTTTCAGCAGTTGCTTATACAAGATTTTTTTGAAACGATAACTGTTACTATTACTCCTTTAAAATAACCGAAACGTCCATCTCTGCTGCTGACGGAAAAAAAGGACAAATAAAATTTTAACGATTGGGCAATAGTTCACGATTTCGCACATGCTTTTCTGACATTTAGAACTTTAACTCAAATCAACAAACATAAATATATGTTTTACCACGAGATTCGAAGATAAATCTTTACTAGTTTAGACACATGATGCCGTATGAAGATAATCAAATTTCTAATATCGGTAATGCGCATTGATCGTGAATAAATAATCTTCAAATCCGGCATACATACGGCATCTTCTTTCTTTGATGATATCTTGAATCCTGGATCTAGACTCGTGACGTGTGAAGTTGTTTAAGTCAATATTTTCGTTATATTCCCATTAACATGAATCGAACGAAGTTATGCAGAAAGCAGCCAGCCAGAAGTGAAACTAAGATAATAGGGTAAACTGTCCAGTGAATGAACTATTAAGGATTTTTCCAACTTTAATTTTTTTTTTTTCGATATGATGAAATAACTGGTGTACTCTAAGATACGTTTATGACACACTGATCAAGCAAATAATAATTGCACAAAAAGCTTTAATAAAAATTATCTTAAGAGTCCCAATCAGAACTAGCTCCCTCGGTATATTTGAAAATCTTAATGTAAAATCTGTAAAACAACTTTATGTAAAAGCTTTTACTATACGCACGTAAACATTATTCTCTACCTTCCGTTATAAATACAAGAGTTACTAGATACTCAACTATGATGCTGCAAAAAAATAAAAACAACCTTCGGTCAAAGATGATTGGCCTACTACTCGGTTAAAGTGTACAAACTACTTCCATTGACCATAAGGACAATTAGTAAGTTCTCACAATATAAAATTGATATTAAGATATGGATAGTGAAGGTGGGTTGCACACGGATCGATAAGTGGATCCAGCCAAATCGGTAAAATGTGTGTACTGTTTGTGAAATTTGTTCTATTGGTCTTTATAAATTGGTTATGTTTTTTATAATTATTTTAGTTTTTTATTGTTTATTATGCTAATAATAATTCGTTTAATTCGATTAATTACGTTTTTTTATTGTTATTACTATGTTAACTTTGTTAAATAGCTAATCTTAGGCATGTTTCACATTTTGTAAAATGTTTCCCTCGGCACGGGACACCCCAGTGAGGGAACATTATTCTGTATTAAAAAAAGAATACAAACAATGTAAAAGCATAAATAAATATCATCCTCAGTTATTAAAAAAGAAAATGTTTTCAGTAATTTTAGATATTCTGTTTAGATTTTTATTAATTAATCAATACAGCTGAAATGATCCAAATTACCAGTGAATGAACCCTATTTTTAGTGAATGAACACAATGAAACCCAGTCAATGAACAGTTATTTTTTTTTTTAAATCAATTTAGAAACCTGAATACTATTTGTAAATAATTATTAATATAATATTATTATAATTTTGTAAATTTGTTTTAAACTTATAAGCACATAAAAAAAAAACAAATAAAAGACAATACTGTTGTTCCTACTACAATGAGAATAAAAGGTTGCAAAATTATGCCAAAAATAGCATGCTCAAGTCAAGACAGATGCATATGGCGTTCCACCCTCTCTTTTACCCTAACGGAGAAATGGCGTGATGGTAGTGGTAGAGGCTGATTAAAAAATTCAGCGATTTAAGAGGATGCGATGCCAGACAATTATAATAAATAAGTATTTGAAAATTGTTTTTCAATTATGAAACACCTATTATGGAAGGAAAGATAGAGGACAGGCGGTATGGGACGGTAAAGAGCATCATGGCTCAGAAATCTCAGACAGTGGTTCGGTGTGCCGGATGCAGCAGCGCTGATTAGGCTGGCCCAGAATCATGACGAATTCAGAAGGATGGTCGCCAACCTCTGGAAGGAGCGGCAAAAGAAGAAGAAGAAAATTTCGAACAGACTTTCATTATTTTTTATACACCCGAAGCTGAGAATCCAATTATTTACATAGTAAAGTAAATGTTATGCCTAAGATTTGTGACACATATTAATTTGAAACGAAAGTAAAAGAGACGTAAATACGCCTGTTTTGCTGTCTATGCTAGAGAAAGTGATCGATCCATTTATCTAGCAGGTACAATACAAGTAAAAAATATCGTCTTTGAGGCTCCAAAACATGATTTTGCTGCTAAGAGTGAAGGTCGACAGTGACGCGTTAAGAAAGTATATATTTTCAACACAAAAGATTAATATTATAGCGTTAACATAATTTGTGTCCGTTTTTTTACAAATTAGTAAAGTTTATACGTCATTCGAAAGAAAAGTTTGCTTTTTACGTTATATGTATTATTTTATTTGATTACAAGCCTTCAAATAGAATTTTAAGTTGACAAACGTGAGCATTTTCGAAACCGCCTTCTATTCGCGAATAAGGAGACATTATTGACTAATTTGTTGTAAAATAATGAAGGAGATTACTTCATTGATTAATTTGTTGTAATCGTTTTTTTGTTTTCTCTTGTTCTCTTCATTTTTCTGTTCTAGAGTTCTTATTATTTATTTAGAGTTCTTAAAAATACTAGAGTTCTTATTATTTACTCAAATATTTAAATTTTCAGTCCATTTCCTGAAAGTCGTAAATAGAAATCGAGTTGTGGTAGAGAGGGATTTGAACCTGGGACCTTTGGTCCGTGAGTCCACAATACTACCACGGGACCACAACCTGGTTTTATACATTATATGTATTATTTTTAATTTATTTAAAAAAGTAAAAGACTATTAATAATTGATTCCGATGAACTTTCACTAAGAGTTTTCACTAACAAACTTATAAATTTTGTATTTTATAGTAATTTATGTAAAAAAAGTTTACTTATGTGAGTTCATCTAGAAAATTGAATTTTTTTATTAAACACGATTAATTTGACTATTTTCTCCCTCGTGGTATAATTCAGCGCGTTTGCCTACCATGAAAAAGATCTCGGGTTCGATTCTCGACATGGATGACTTAAAATATTTATTTAAAATTATGTTTTTCACTAAAATATTTCATAGTCCCTGGGCTGGCCCCTTAAGCGTAAAACTGGTCATGTTCTTCATCATAGTTATTTCCACCTTGTTGCGTCCTTAAATAATTACATTTTTATTTATTTAGAAAACATACAGTCATACGTAATAAGTATTAAAAACAATGATTTTCTAACATAAAATGACAAATACAGTGGTCATTAATTATGTTAAAGATGTAAACATTAAATGTGACAAAAAATAAAGAAAAAAAAACTTAAGTGAGAAAAGAATAATCGTTAACATTTGCGTTTCCCGTGGGGGTTATTATTGATAATAAATAAACGATACCGAATGCACACTCCGAGCCATCCATGCACACATATACGAACGCACATATAAAACATACACAAACACATACATTACATGGGGTACATATACATATTATATACTCAAGATATACATTCAGCAACTATCCCAAATAATCAGGATATACTCTTTCCATACCATTGCTTCAAATATCGGAGACAGTGGTGGTATTCTGAATCTTCTCTATCCACTAGAGAGTGATTAATTTTGGGATTTTTATTTTTTGCACGCACCTAAACTTTGCTTCATTTATGGCCACACTGATGATAAAACCTCAAACAAATACGAACACGTGAAACTAAATATGAACATTTTCATTTAGACCATTATTGCGACCTTAAGCATTACTCAAAACACCTGGTTGAATTGACCGAGCCGTATTCGTTTTTTCCCTTTTTTAAATAGTTTTATACATCAGTTGACGTTTAATCATCAGTGTGGCCATTTTATGAAGTAAAGTGTTGTCGCATTAAAAAAATAAAAATCCCCACTAATTAACCACTCTCTAGAGGGTAGATAAGATTCAGAATACCACCCCTGGAAACCTTTCGACGGCCCGGTCCTCTTTTACCTTGTATTCTTTGAATTATCAATCGTCGGAGCTGATATGATGTAACAAAAATGATCGAGATATGCAACGATTGGTGTAAGAATGCAGTGCCGTATGCACCATAAGACGCGGAAAGGAAACAACGAAGATGATTTGGAAAACACACTGCAGTAAACTTTAAACATTATTTTTAATTTGTAAAGAAAAAGTCAAGTTTGTCTGAGTTTTTTTGAAGTCTACAATTATAATCATACGACTTAGACCGTTATCCTAAAATAATTTCGGTAAAATGATTTATTTTGTCTTTTCTCTGCTTGAATATTTTAGAATGCTTGTGTAAAATTTTGTGTAATGATATTATTGTGTCGACAAGTTTCTATATCGATAACTCTATTTTTGTAACTTTATAACCGACGCGACGCGACGCACACACGTCGAAATCAAGAAATTATGCGGAAGAAAATATTTTCACGTTACTCGTAAATACTTTGATTGAATAACGTGTATAGTAATTTAAATCATGAATTAATTACACAAAAAACAAACTATTCAATAAAAAAAGGAATAAAAATAAATAAATTACAGAATATTCAATACATCATAATTCTGATCGGGCAAGAATAAAGCAGGTACATGTATTTTATAGTTATAACATATTATTTTAAATGACCAATTAAAATTATTTATGAAAAGCTCATTAAAACTATCCAAATAGGGTCAAAGCACCAGTAAATGACAATTGGTTAATAAAACACAATATAATAAGATTTGCCACATGTGTCCAGTCAAAAAACTTCTAACACTAGAAACTATGACAAAAGCAGTAGGCGGACACATCTTTTGGTAAGAAACAAATCTATCAGTTTTGAACTGTGCGTTGTCAAATGGTAATAGTGCGTCTTCCCGTTATTGTTCTGAGATTGATAGTTTTTTTTATAAGGAAAGGTGTGGTAATTGTTTTATTTGATGCTATTTCTTATGCAATTGAATATATCGATATTCTCATGTGTTAGGGCGTTTTATAATGTTATGATGTAACTAAATCTAGGTATTATTTTTACTGGGGTAGTAGTGGTCATTCACTGGTGATTCTGCTATTTTTTTAGAGTAATATAAATTATAATTGTCATACTCGTATTTCAATAAAAAAGTAAAAGTACTTGGATTTTTTTATTTTTTTTTATTGTTTTCTTTTATTTTGTACGCTTAAATAATGAAATTTATACCTTTAATGTAGATTTCACTTCAAGGCCATTCATTGGTGCTTAAAATAATAATAAATGTCTGCAATTTTTATAGCGCCGTTTTCGTGAGTAATCACTTGACCCTAGTATCCATTTTACAAAAAATAAAATGGAAAAATCGTATTCCCGAAGGGAAATCGAAACCTTTATTTCACGTAAGTAGAAGAACGTCACTTTTTTTTGTATAGTATTTAATATTTACTGTTATGAAAAAAATGAATGACATGCCGCTTTTGTAAATGCACTTGTGAAGGATATTTAGGATAGTAAAAAACACATACGAAGCGATCTTTATGTTGAATGTTTGGATTCATGTTTATAGACAGTTTTGTCTCTTTTTTGTTCTAAGAATCTGTCCAGACTGTTCAGAACCAAGTTTACGGTGTAAGTAATCTCGGTAGTGTAAAGGCGTAACTTGAATGCTAGCAAGAAGAGGAAAATATAACCAGAGACACTGAACGCATTATCAATATGGACACCATATTGTTTACAATTTTATTAGTTATAATGTACCGATTACCTTTATAGGAAAAATAGGTTCAAGCCTTCTTTAAAGCGATGGTGTACAGCTTGCGATTGACAAATTTAATTATAAACATATCTACATTAAGTATGTAGTAAATAGGTACTAGGTACTAATACTGGTTAGTTGCGTTTGCTTTAATATATTTTATTTATGAAATATTTCCATAAGTTAAATCCCGTTTTGAATCCCAGAATAAGTTGTCTGACTCTCGGAAGTGCAGATTTGCATTTGCATCGAAATAAATGTTTTTTTGTCTTTTAATGAAATTTGTGTTCACATATTGTGGGTATATTGGCTAAAAGCTTTAACTCTCAAATCCCTGTTTTGAGAAATCAAGCATTTAAGTTTTGTTCCAATTTTACTCTTTTATATCTTATTTAAATATAGTCCGATGTTAAGTGCTCATTTAAGAACATGTTTTTATTTTTCCCGTTTCTAAATTTTATATTAAGTAATTATTAAGCTATTTAAAGCTTTAAGCCTGAATAAAATACCCGGTATACGACTTACCCTTAAATTTATTTTGAAAACTACAGATACATATATGAAATTAAATATGGCTTAGTGTATTTTGCCAGATTGTTGAGCGTTAAAAACTTTACAAAACTGCGTCATTAAATAGAATCTGCATATTTTCGAGTTAACGTTTTTGCCAGTATACCCACGAAATTATAATGCCAAAATTTAACACTAAAAGACTTGAAAATAGTTATATAATATATTAAGGAATTAACTTGCTTCACGAACTAAAAAGTATCAAGGTCTTTACTAAATTCAAGCTGAAATTAATAGTATTTATCTATCAACCACCTTAATTATTGTTCCTTCGAATGTCTGTACATCGTTATTTATTTAATAACGTTAAAATTGTGTTTAGTTAACTTATAACCCCACACCAAACACAAGAGGTTGTTTTTTTTTCTGTGGTATTCCGTTTCGTTTTTTTCGTAAAATTGTATTTGTTTGTAAAATATGTACCTAAAAATAAATATATATTTATTTTATTTATTAGTACATACACGGCACAAATGCCTTTTATAAACATAAACATAAATACAATTAACATACTGTGTTCTATTACAAAATTATGAAATAAAATAATAACAATATATCTATACATATTACACAGTTGTTTTATAAATGTTCTATATAATAACTTTGAGATTTTAATACTTAACATACTTAGGTAGAAAAATAAAGATAACGCGGAATATTCGAAATAGCAAAAATCATAAATCATTGATTTGTTGGTATTGTTGCAATGTATATTGAATGCCCTAGGAATAATACTAACTGTCTCCTGATAAGAGCTCAGGGGTTCTCAACCGTTTTAAAAATAAAATATAAAAAGAAACAAAATATAAACCTTTTAAAAAAAATTAAATGTTATTTTTTTTTTAAATATATAAAAATTTAAATTTTAAAAACTAAAAAAAAAAAACAAATATCTAGTCGTTCGTTTATAAATATATTTGGCGTGTATTTATTTATACATTTATTTTTCTTTTTTTATAAATGAACATAAATACTTAAACATCAGTCAAAATCCTAAACGGTTTCTTTAATAGCAAGTTTAAACTTCATTTGGCTAGTGTGAAAAATGTCAATACAACTGATCTGGTTCCCTAGACTGTGCAATCTTGAAATAGGTGAATTCATAGCATAATTAGTAGCAACAATATCTATATGAAATGGGACATTATGTCTGTAGTCAGGAGAGTCCAACAATATATATAACTCAATAATGCACAACATTGGGGTAGAACGGGGTTTGAATCTCGGACTTTTGATCCGTGCGTCCGGTGTCCGGTGTCCGCTGCTCTGCCACGCTTATTTCGAATTGCTTTTCGTTGTTTTATTTTTACTTGAATTTATCGAACTCTTAAACTAATAAGTACACAATTAAATCACTTTTGGTTTTTGGTCAAGATTATTTGTAGAGAAAACATTTTCTAATCTATTATCTTAGCCGTCAATAACACAGTATGGGGCCGACTGAATTATTGCAATAGCAACTCACGTGTGGGTAATAAATAATTACAACATAAAGCCTGTCATTTAAAAACTTATCGATTCCGCGGATATTGCTTGATCTATATTTCATTTCAAAATGGTGGCGTTTATCTTAGTTTATCAGGTGTACACGCGCACAACTTTCTATGGAGCAGCTTTTTTTAATCGTCTGGCGTCTGCCTCTTGTTATTAACTACATGCCGGTCGCTATAGGCTATCTCCTCGTCCCGACACAGAACTCGATAACAAACCTTTTGCAATAATTATTATTAGTAGTCATAATTTGTTTTCATACGGGTATTGATGTAGTATAGTAATGCCAATATGCTGGCAAAAAAACTAACCCTGAATTATTCCTGGGATCCTGGGTAGGTACCAGCTACAACTGGCGCATTGTAGCGAGTAGGTATTAAAATCATCTCGCTGCTTACGAACGTCAAAACTAGGTACAGTGCGTTCGAATGTTTAATAAACCTATCAAAATGTATTTAGTGCCTGTCAGTGAGCTACGTAAACATAATAAAATTACGTGTGTGTTTGTAAGACACACTAGAATATTTTAATGATAACGTTCTGCCACTCACACAGGTTTATTACAGATTTGAATGGACTTACGTCTAATAAATATTTCTTATAATTATCAATATAATATATTATTACAAGACATTCTACAAGGAAGACGCAGTCCAAAAAGAAGGCGCAACTCTTGGCTGAAGAACTTGCGACACTAGCTCCATTGCAGCACTCAGTCCTTGTTCAGGGTAGCTGTAAACAAAGTCAGAATTGCTGCTATGATATTCAAACTCCACCGGGGAGAGTATAGAAGAAGATCATAATGTTGTCAACGTAACCTCAAATTCACCATCAATTATTTATTATGAAACGGTTTTGGAATATCTCTAATCGTTTTTTAGGAGTTACGTTGAATGTCATTCGACTTGCGAAATTTTTTCCTAAATCCTAATATAATGTCTAGCTTTAAAAGTAACGGAAGCGTACAAATAAAAACACTTTTTGATTTCATCTGACAAGCAATCGTTTATCGATAATTATTATTGATGAAATCATTTTGCTGTTAATTAATTTCACACATTATTTTCATAGATAAAAGTTAACGTTAGATTCCAGTTCAACTACAGCTATGTGCTACCTTTATCTAGCGGTTAAAACATACACAATAGGTTATCCAGCAGCATGCGGAACTTAAGCGTTCTTCGACATTCGACATTATTTACATTTGTACTAAGTGTCGAGTTTATAATCGTAAATTAAAACATTGCAATCGAACAATAAGAAACGTAATAATAATTATAATGTTTATTGACTTACCGACCGCAAATCGGCTTTTGAATACGGCAACTTTATAAACGTAACATCTCTGTTATAAATATGTACTTATTATTTATATATATTTATATGTAATTATATTTATATGTTAATCATGATAATACGTTCTGATGCAAATCCTTTAAACGTTTGCATGATCAAAATCATTCAATATTTCTTGTGATTCAATTGATAGTTATATTTTGAGAAAAGAGGTGTTTCAAGTAAGTGTCCAAAATAAATGGTATTTCTTTTTTTTTGTTTCTTCGATTACATATTATATAAATACGTACTAAAAAAAATTTACCTGCTTAACTTTTCAATATTTTAATAATTTGTTAATCTACCGAGTCTAATCAGCGCGAGTTTGTCTATTTATTGGAGACTTTTTCGTAATTAAAAACACCTTTAGTTTATTTATTTATTTATACATCAACGGTTCAAAGAACCTTTTACAAAAAATAATAATTTACAGAAATAATCACAGCAGTGCACAATAAACATGTAGTACATAGTATGAAATAATAGAAAAATTAAAACTAAAAAATTTAATGAAGATATAATACAAAAAACAAAAAGTAAAAAAGAAACATAACATCTCTAAATAAAATATAACAATAACCATGAGAAAATCTTATGTTCTTAATATAAATATAACACAGTAAAGGTAAGAATAACTAGATAATAATAATTTAAAAAATAATACAACATTAGTATTTAAAAAATTGTTTTAATTGTTACCAGGTTTTAAAACGAGCGGCTTCAACAATTTTCTTTTAATCGTAAATAACCGTGTAAGAAATGGGAAACAAGTTGTGGTAGAGCGGGATTCGATCTCCAGATCCGGAGTCCGTGACTCTACCCACGGGACCAAAACCCGTCTCAATTGTATTTAATGACTAATTAGGTCTCAGAAAATGTTTTTTGTAGAAACGTGTAGTCGATCTTAATAATGAATAAATCAAATGAAGGAATGTTAATTAAATTCAACAAATAATATGCAATATTTTTTTATTCGCAGTAGCCGAAATATATTTTCATGATTTCCTGGTCAGTATAATAATAATATATGCATGTTTATCTAATTAGATACATTATATTCTGCTTATTTACAAATATTATAACGCTTTTAGTATCTCACTATCCGAACGCCTTACGTACAAAACCTGTTCACTGTTTAGAATTCAACGATAATAAGTAATCATTATTTAGGCAGTAATGGCTGCAATTATGACTATTGTCATTTTTATAATATAATAAACTTAATAAGTTAACCGTTCAGTAGAAGGCAGAGCGTCCACTGATTCCGTTGCTGAAATCACGACAGAGCCGTTCCCAGCGAAGAATAACATTTCTGTATAATACTTAACTAATAACTATTATTATGTATTATAATATATTATCTACAGGTGCCGTTGCTCGGTTGGGTTTACTTTTAACTTTCGATTCCGTGAACTTTGCGTTATGAAAAGATTTTACGGTAAAAACATGGCGGACAAGGAACTAAAGAAATTATGAAGACTGACCTTTTGCTTGGGAATAATGATTCTCTCACCGTTGCCAGTCGTTTCAAACATTACTGCTACTTCGGAACACCGATGTCTACCTAATTAGTCATAAAATTTTGTGGCCGCCGGATGGTTCGCGATTGTAAACCAATATTATAATTTATTGCGGCCAGACGATCGGGGTCATATCCATTTTGTTGTGTTAAGCGGGGGCTGGGGTAATAGGCTCGACCAGAAGCTGCAAATTAATGAGATATTCATCTTTAATACGTATGTATAGACTCTATAAGTTTTATATAAGGCAATTAAAGACATACTTCTTGTTTTTTTCATATCAATAATAACTTAACGCGGCCTGTGATATATCTTTAGCTAAAATTATTTTTCTATCAGTTTTAAATACCTATTGTCCATGCAATATGCAATGCATCCTAACTTAACACGAGGCTCTTGGCCTCATAGAGTTAGAGATACGTTATTAGATTTTTGTAATATGTATTTTTGTATGAATAAATAAATCAATATAGGTGGTGTTTAGTACCTAAGTACAAATAAAATGTAGCAAGCAATAATACCCACCATGGTAACACTTTTTAAGCACCAATTATTATTTAAAGCCCCCATTGTGGTAGCACTGATAATTATATTTCAAATGGGTACTTTTATTTGGCGGCAATTTTGACACTTGCGAAAAAAGCATAGATAAAATATTTAGGTCCATATTATATATAGTGGAAAAATAAGTATCGGATTGGTCAACATTAACATAACAAAACTAACGACGAAAATTAAACAAATATTATCACATAATACGACCAATAGATTTTTTATTTATTTACATTTCCTAAACATGCCCCACACAAGTGTATGTATTTTAGTTCGAAACTATTATTGAATTTTAATACATACCTAGTAATGAAATAACCATATTATGAAAATTTCAATCATTTGGTAATTCATAAATTAAAGATTTAAGTACTGGAAACAAATCAATTTTAGACCGTTAATAAAAGAGAAGTTTGTACGGTTTACATTTTTATTATTCATAAAAAAAACCGTGATGTTCTGAATAAATACGTAAGGTACTTATTATTACCACCAACCATGCTACAACGATTGATCGATTTAGCGTCCACAGTAAATTCTATCCATTAGTTTAGTCCATTTAAATTCAACGTATTCAAAATATAGCCTTAGAATTGGAATAAAAGTCACCCATACAGGCGTGAAAATATAATTGCATACATTTATTTATTAAACTAATAACATCGGCATTCCCTGTTCAAACTTCGTGATCATTTTTAAAAGTTGAACAATCTTTTAATGTCAATAAGTTGTATTGAAAATCAAGTTATACCAATATCTTACATAGTTTTTTTCTATTTAATTATAAAAAATTGACGAATCGTGCATTTTTTTTCAAACAGTATTTTTTAATTCAAAATCAGTAGTGTATTCTTATGTTAAAATATTGTACGTTTGTACAGTCAAATATTTACTGTAGATGTATGTAAAAAGTTTAATCTAAAACTATTTTTTGTATAAAAACTAAATAAATCAAACTTAACTAATCTTATAAAATGTATTCTTTGACATTGGTTTTCCCAGTGAGGAATACATTGTTAATTTAAACAAAATATTATTATATGACATATGCTGTATTGTATGTAGGTAGAGACATAATAAAAGTACACCGTATAGTCAACTATATTCGTAATATATATTATAACTAGCTGACCCGACAGACGTTGTCCTGCCCGAACGCTGGCTTGCCTTGAAAATACTTTTGTGATTAAATTCCCAAACTGAAAATAGTTAATATTCAAATATTAAATTTAAGTAGGTACTTCTTTATGGCCGAATTCCAAAACATAAAATAAATATTTTTTCAAATATAGCATTCTTTTTGCAAACGTCAAACTCCGGTCGTCTCACCAACAAAGGGGTGTACTTAAATAGGAATACGATTTTTTTAAATGTATTGAAATCAATATTATTTTAGTGTTACCAAAAATCCAATAAAAATAAATAAATGGGTAGAAATTTTAAGGAATTTAAGGAAAGAATCTGATTGAGATCCACAAAAAACAATTGATGTTTGTAAACATTCAAAAACAAACTTTTTTATACACAAAAAAACAACATCTTTCCATTTTTTTGCAAATGCATTCTCCTCAAATGCAACCCTGGTAGATCGATGAATAAAACGTTAATGCTCGTAACTTCTTTTTTACATATTCGATTAAAGATTTTAATATCTACGAACACGCACAGCTCAAAGATCTATATTTCTATGAAAACCGCACGTAAATCGGTGTAGCCGTTTAGAAGAAGTACGGTGACATCACACGTACAGAGGAATTATATATATAAAGATTTGCAACTGTGCGACAGATATTAAAATATAGATTTTATTTTTAATAATATAAATTACATTTTTTACATATTATTATTTACAATTTGTGTACCATTAGTTGTTTTACATTATGTATTCTATTTATGTGACAATTATTTATGTTGCCAATATTAAAAGGAAGCCTCTAATTGGTCCTTATGAGATGTAATTAAAATATGTATCTTATAATTTTATCAATGTCCATTGGATCTCCAATAAAATAAAATAATATAATGTACTGATGAGTGAAATATTTAATAAATGAAATATGTCTGTAATAGGGAAATATCACGTTTTGTTTTACAATTTTAAATTAATAAGGGTCTTTGAAATACTGCTGAGAAAAAAAAAATTGTACTTATTAGTAGCATAAAAATTATTTTTGATTTTAAATTCCCGCGAAAACAGGTCATTGCATTGACCAGGCCCCTAATACGTAACGATTCGGTTAAAATTTGAACTTTGTTTGTGACCGTTTCAATTTAAATAGAACATTGTCACGAATCTTAACGTCACAATTGTCAAGATCAAACATGTCGCGTTTTTGAAAAGATATTTTTTTTAACAATTTTTTATTTTAAAAAAATGTATGAAAACATTTTTCCACAATATCAATATTGATTTTGAAAATACAATTATTTTTTCTAAATGCATTTCACTTGTTTTTATCGGTATTCGTAGTATGTGATATTTTCCTATTGAATATGATTCTTACTTCAGTATAATATCGAGTCTTTCACTTTGAAAAACTGTTTATATATAATACAACATGGTAAATTAATAATTTCGTAAGTTTTGCAAGTGATTATGGAGTCATTTTTTTCGTGGCTCTACTTTTCCATTTTTCTATTCATTTATTCAACACGAAAGTTAGCGTTACAATTTATAGTCTCGTCATTTAAAGTTGTCATTAAAAGTATCTGCCTATAGTCATTAAAATATAGCTTGATTAGAATGACAGCTGTCAAACTAATTTCATTAGTGATGGGAAATTACTGATCACTGATCAAATCGATTTTATCAGTTATTTCATGCAATCATGAAACTCTGTTTCCGAAAATTTAAAACTGAAAGAAAACTAAAATAAACCTAATTATTAACGACGTTCTTACAAGGTTACATCATTTTGCAAAAAAACGTTAGAGATGGGACAAATTGATCCATGTAAATTGATCGAATAAAAAAATAATTCATATGATGTTGTTCATGAAAAAAGTATAAATGTCTAATTTTTGGTGAATAATTGTGTTAAACACACTACTCGTATCATAGGCTTGTTTTTGCGTTTTTTATATCAATTTTCGGAAACAGAGTTTCATGATTGCATGAAATAACTGATAAAATCGATTTGATCGGTGATCAGTAATTTCCATCACTAATGAAATTAGTTTGACAGCTGTCATTCTAATCAAGCTATATTTTAAGGACTATAATAACGGTGACAGTCCCGATAAATCGGAATGAATGGCAACAGTAACCTAGTTGTCAAACTTCTATATACAGTTTTGTTAAAAGAGTTTTCCATTATTTAGTAGTATATATACCGGGTAACATGTTTTATTAGTTTAAATGATACACTTTGATGTGTAGATATTTTGTGCTTACACACAATTATCTAGGCATTACTATAATCGTATAAATCCATTACGACGAACAAGCTCAATGGCCGACACAATCACATAGCATCCGCAATCAGTGATACACTTTCTTGATCTAGATTCATCTTAAATTGTAGCGCAACAGGTGTGCCAAAGAAAAAATATATTTGTCCAGATTCAAGCCAAGCGAAAGTGTATCGTCGATTTACGGGAGTAAATTTTAAACCATTTGGTTGAGTAAACCATAATAGTTTATTACGATAAGGTTTATTTGTATGTATGTATGTACAATGTACATAATACATGTATCTCAACAGAGAGGGGAAATGTTCTTTTTGATGTAGGAATATGGAAGTCTGCCATGGTTTTGACGGCGGCGGCGTGTGGCTCTAGTACAGAAGAAAAATATTATTTTTTTTAGAATACTATATCTTTTATATGTTACTTGTTAGACAAAAAAAATGTAAAACGAACTCCCTACTCCCCCACCTTTACTCTATTAGGGAGGTAAAAACGTTATTATTAATTATGTATGTTCATACCCTATGTAATATATATATTTTTTTAATTTTAACGAATAAATAAAAAAAATATTGGCTGATTGATGTAAAGTGTAATGAGGAAGTTCAATGCTACGAAAAATTGAATATAAAAAATGTTTTCTTACGTGCGGTAAAAATTAGAGCATTCAGTTTTATTATACGGCGAAGTTTCTCGAAAATGTATGAAAAAAAATTTTTTTTTTTGAGCGACATCACTAATTATCAAGAAATCAACCAATGATAGAGTGTTGTGATAGATTTCCAGTTTACGGAAAACCAACCCACCAATCAGCATAACTCTCCAACAAGAAGGCGCAGTGGCGCTGTTCGTTAGACGACTAACTGTGAAACTAGCGTTGCGGGTTCGATTCCCACCAGTTGCAAAAAAGCAATCTAAGAAATATTTTTATCTCAATTAGTCTGGGTGTTGTGGTGTATTTTTCATAACTTCCTTACCCGTCCTCTCTTTCCCATCTGCTAATAAGCCTCTAAAATAAAGATTGAAATGTCACTATCTAAATGTTTGAGTTGTTCCTTTCTCCTTCTTTCCTTACCATCCCCTCTCCTCTCTTCATTGTATAGTGTAAATTTTTACATAATTTCAGTTTCAAATTTTGTATAAAATTATAAGATTCTATATTTACCTAGAATATATCCATTTACTTGTAATTTTCTCAAACTGAATGGTTTGGGTTGGTAGGAAGAAATTGCCTTAAGGCAATATGCTCGCCCTTTATTGTATATGTATATAAAGTGTTAAATAAATATAATAGAGGCTTAGCAAGTTATTCGTTTGAAAGGACATTTTTTTTAAATATTTAAAAATTACAAAATTTTGACAAATCATCAATGCTGATAATACGATACATAAAAATATTTTTTGAATAATTTTTGGCTTAATTTGATAGTCTATTAACAAATAAAAAAACCACTGAACTTCCTCATTTTGCCTATATTTTAACATCAATACATGAATTTTTGTTAGGGTATAAATTCGTTTCCATTACATTTTTTCTTACTCAAAAATCATGTATACACTTGTAGCTAACTCATAGAATGAAGTGCTATTTACTAATAAAATAAAACAAATATATTTTTCAAACTGGTTACAACATTATTTTGAATAAAAACAAACCAACATCATGAAGCCTAAATTACAAAAAAACCTACCACGTATTCCAAAATGCTCCTAATCTCGCATGCGCAACATGTTAGCTATTCAAAATAATGTTTACTCTTTATATGACACGTGAAATAATTCTGAATTATGAAGGTTTTGAATTATGCGGATTTATTTTACTCCGATAAACTATCTCTGAGAAGACATGGCTTATCATGTTGCCAAATCGTCAAATCTCTCGCGCGTCTAATATTTTTTTAACTTCTGATTTGTATAAAAAAAACACCACAATTATCTGTATTTTTATACAAATCTAATAAAAAAAATATTAAATGTTTACTTGATTCGATGCTTGTGTCTATACATTTTCTTGTACATGTTTCATTTGAAATTTTCCGACACAGGCGGAAAAAAATTTCATGATCAAAATAAAATCATAATTTAATTTCTGCAACTAATGGTGCATAGCGAAACAACCTCTGCGTATCTTGATAATTTTTGTTGCATAAAGGTAAGATGATCTGTCTTACGCTTCAGGCGCCAGTCCAGAAACTATGAAATACTCTAGTGTAAAAACACCCTTTTAAATTACATTTCATGTCAACCATGTCGGGAATCGATCCCAAGACCTTTTGCATGTTAGGAAAACTCGCTGACAGTTAGACCATGAGCCGGTTTTTTTTTTCATTAGTAATTTTAAAAATAGTACTTATGCAATATGCGTGATTGTTCACTGAAAAATGGTAAATTGAAAATAAACAAAACAATATTGATAGCATAGAATTAAGAATAGTCTTCTTAATTCTATGAAGGATAGTAAAAAAAATTTAACACCCCATTTTATTTACTTCAATTACCATGTTCAGACTTGCTAAAAAAATCATAGTATAAATCATAACATTTTAAACTGATAAAAACATTAATAATATATGGAACAGGGTAAATTACCCTAATTAGACAGCCAAAGCAACTTTATATTACTGTTATAAGTTCATGTAGGTATATATAATAAGATTAATAAATGTATAAATATTATTTCTGTTTTGTTTCAGTTATCTGAAGATGTTACTAGAAAGCAAGCGGAATACCAGAAATATTTAGAAGTATATAAACAAATGAGGAGTAAATTTGAAGAAAATTATATTAAATGTAAGTATATTCATAATGCAGTATTTAAAAACAGAAACAATTTCAATAAAACAATAAGTAGGTACTTACAATAACAAATTAATGATAACATTGATAACATTGATACATTGATAAGTACCTACTCTTAAAACAGTATGCAAACCTTTCAAGATATGTGAGTGTATTTGTGTTGAAATCAATGTATTTTGTTATAAGTAAGATATTATGTTACTGAAAATATTTCTTTATTTAAAATGATCAACATCATTGTTTAAAACATAAATAAAGCCGAGTTGTAGTAAAATGCATCGCACTGATTTGTTTTTGCTTTATTTTTCATGTCAGTAATATTAAATTTTATTTGGGGATCAATAAATACAGAATGAAGTTTATTGCTACTATCCGTGGCTCTGTTATAGGTCGTGTCGCATATACAGATCTGGTGACTTTCAAATGGAATTTTTAGACTTTTAAAAAGTTTTGTAATCATTTTGTCGGATTGATCACGTCCAATCAATTTAATCCCAATCAGTGAAGAATTTACTTCCCTCTTTTCCTCAATCCAATGTAGTACAATTATGTAGTACTTCTGGATAACCTTATTTTAGCACAAAAACCATATTACAGAGCTTCTTCAGGCAGCTTTTTTCATTCGGCAATGAGTAATTTTTCCTTGAATGTGGGCACCGCCAAGGAGACTTAAGTCGTCAGATGCAGTGTACGGTATGTGGTGGGCACGCTGTTTCCTAGCTATTACACAGTTGCTCGGTGCTTTTAATTTTATGCGCTCTAAAATGCTGGGAATATAAATTATCCCGATTATTAATTTCCTTTTTTAGCACCCACTGGTCGAGGTGGGCGGAAGTTGGAAGAGATGCGAGACAAGTACCAGAAGGCCTGTCGCAAGCTTCACCTCACGCACAACGAGTACGTGTTGCTGCTGGCTGCGGCAGGGGAGTGCGAGCGAGACCTCAAGGGGGTGCAACTTCCGGCCGCAGTGGCCAGACAGAGGGCTGCACAGGACGCCTTTATTATCTCATGGTATGAGTATTGAAACAATCTGGATTAGACATTTTTCGACGGATATTTTAATTTATTTATTTATACATATGTACAATACAAAGTATTACATCTTAATTCATGCATGTAATAAATAAAATCAGTCATATAAATAACACATACCTTATATATTGCGGTGTAATTACTACGTAACTTCAAAATTGACATTTGTGAGTTACCCACTAAAAACACATTTTTTTATCCTCCATAATTGGTTTAGAGACGGTTTTGAATTAGGCTATTATTTAGGGAGGTAGGTTTTTATGAATGGTTTATTTTGGAATCAATAACTAATTTTCCGTTTTTGTTGAAGTTTGCTTATAATACCCTCATATGTGGAATTTATGGAGGAAGATACAAATAAGTGTTTTTATAGGGTTACGCAAAAATACTGATTTTGAAGTTACCTAGTTGTAGTAATTAACCCGCGACATAATATCTTTCAACTTTATATAAATCCCCTTTGATGTTGATATAATACCCCTAATGATGGATACTGTAATGCAATCCGAAATGTTGGAAAGGAGTACGAACCACACACAGCATAGTAAGCCAGAAAAACTTATTGTGCATCTGAAGGCTGTGAAAATATTTAAAAAATATTAACCTCTCATTCAATAAATCAGATTTTATATACAAATAAAATTATATAACTGTTGTTTTTTTTACCATTGTAGCGTAATTAAAGCATTTTCTTATTGACACAGAATGGCAATTTTCTTCACAGCGTCACGTCTCATTACTGCTAGAGAATGAAGACGATAAATAATTGAAATGCTATTTATTACACGCTTGTGACATGTCTAAATAATTATACGTCATTGCATTATAAGTCAATATTAATGAATTAAGAAATAAGATTATTACATTTATTTATTTATCATATAGTAAAAAAACAATATTTTTAGAAAAAGTTGGTTACATAGTAAAATAATTAACTGAAATAATAGATCTCCAAAACTCAATAAACAAAAAAAATAAAAATGTGTGTTGGCTGTCTACCAGCCATCATCAACCTCTCTTACTTTACATCAGTTTTTTCAAGTTTTGTACAGACAACAGTTGTTTTCAATCTTTTAATGTTATTTTATTTGTAGGCGATCACTGCTTCTTGAAGTTGCACAGACTACAGACACCACAGACCAATGCAGAGACAGCCAAAAGAGTATAGAAACCGCCATACAGAATATTAAACCTCAAGACGAATACAAAGACTTTAATGAAAAACTAACGTAAGTTCTCAAATATGTGTATATTTATGTACTACTAGTAATAAGTTAATATAGTAGTACTTTAAATAGAAATGGGTAAACATAATGTGATGCCATAATAAAGATGCCTTTTTGGTATATGAAGGTACACTCTGAAAGCTTTCCACATAAACTTTCATTGGAAAATGTTGACAAGATGAGAAAGGTAGTTGAATTGATTTCTTGTCGCATATTAAGAGGAAATGCGGTCTCACTTTTCTTCATATGTATTATGCCACTACAGCAATATATAATATATTGATGTATTTTATAGATATTTCTTGATAAAACTTCATAGTTAATGATTTAGATAAAATCATTAATCAAACTTCTTGGTTTAGTTAAACTTTTCTTTCATTTTAACCAACAGGCATCTTCAGGACTGGTAAATTGTTTGCGACATTTACCATGACTTCTTAGGCGAAAGCGTTCGTTGGTCAAAATTTAAAAAAAGTGAATCTAAACCAAGAAATTTTATCTGAATCATTTATATTAAATATAGATATTTACCATTGTCGTGTCCTAACATTTAGTTTTTTTGATAAATTATTTACTATGGGAACCATAACCATCCAAAAAAACCCTTAAAAGAACCCAGTTTTATCTACTTTCTTCGGACTCAGGGATACAAATATGATGATTATTTTTGAAAAACGCAAAACGTATCGACACAGAAAATTTTATTCTGATACTTTTTCTAAAAAAAAAATAAAATCAGTTTCGTTTTGAGATGCACCAACGGGACTGCTTACCACATACGGCTTGGCGGTGCCCACATACACGGAAAAGTAACAACAACGGGATCATGAAACATTGATTTTTTAGATTTTAGTTAGGCATAATTAGCCCCACGTGCAGTCGTCTTTTTTACACAGTATTGAAAAGCAATTTTCAAATACCTATTCATCAAAATTCTGTCACTGCGTATGCCTGACGCTCACTTTTTTGTGCGTGCTGGACAGTATTATATTCAGAATCATCGGTAGGTACTGTTATTCTTATAAAGTCTTGTTGGAATGACATGAACAAATTTTTAAATGTAGTTATTATATTGGTTGAGAAGTAGAATATAAAAGAGACAATATATATTTAATTGCGATAGCTGAATTCTCCAGTTCTTTTTACACATTTTCAGAAGAAATTCTGATAGTGTTAAAAAAAAAAATTTCATTAAATGTGTAAAGAAAATAAGATGGCATGATTTGTTGCCAGGATGGTCGGACCTATTCTCTAAATCCTCCAATATTAGGTAAGGATTTGAGAGATTTTAATCTTTGAATACATAAATATTTTTCTCTTTCTAGAACCCCTCCTACAGATGCCGTCACATTCTCATTTGACCCATCCTTAGTAGAGGACACGTCCGGGAAACTTCAGGCAAACCAACTTACTGTGGATAACCTCACAGTTGAGTGGCTAAAGAACAAGCTGCAAGAACTAGAAAATAATATTCAAGAAAACAAAGATAAACAATCCACTTTACAAGGTCCCGAAATAATCACAAGTAATGGATCACTAAAAAATGGTGGAAGTCCCAAAACTAATGGTACTAGGGTCAATGGATGCAGTCCGGAACCAATTAGCAACAGGTATGAGATAATTAATTATTGTTTCTTCCAAGTAATGTTTATTTAACTTTAAAATGTAATAATTTAAAAACTTTTCATCACTCTCAAGTCAGTGATTGGTAACCTTCTTCGCTTAATCAAAATTTTGAAAAAAAACGTCTTGACCAGGGTGCCATGTCACATCTAAGAATATTATTATATTAATATGATTTTTTATTAAAAAAACATTGAATTTCTAAAAATCTAAAGATAGAAAAAAATTATACTAATTAAATTTATTCAAAATTGTAAATTCAATATGGGATAGCTCAGAACTGTTATCTCTCATCAATTTCAGGGTGCCTGGAAAAATTACTAGATAGGTACCACCATTTTATAGCAACAATTCACGGACTGCATTTACTTGTAATGCTGTATTAAATAGACTCCAAGAACTCCAGCAATAGATATTCCCACGTATCAGATATATTTAGTGTAGGATATTGTCTTATAGATCACCTGTTGAACATTTTCAAAGATGGTAAATGGTAATTAAACCTTTAGTGTAATTGTTATATGAAACAGTCCTTTATGATTTTCTTGTTATATTGATCCTTTAAAATATTTCATTATTTTATTTAATTTTTAAATTTATATTTGATTGTTTTAAACTTCTACTGAATGTGTTATAAAATTTTTAGGTTTAATTTTTGTTTCTAAATCTTGAGAATAAAGTAATGTATGTTTTTTCAAAAAAATAATTACACCCGATATGTTTATGTAATAAGTTTTGTTAAAGGAAATTTTGCCTTGTATGTCAATAAAATAATTTAAAAAATATTATAATTCTTGCAGCCATAGTAAATGAGTTTTGAAAAAGCAAAAAAAATGTATATTTACATAAGTGACTTTTTTGTTGCTAAATGAGGAAGTTCAGTGGTTTTTTATTTGTTAATACTATCAAACTGAGCCAAAAACAGTTTTATTTTTATGTATCATATTATCAACGCTATGATTTATTAAAGTATTGTAATTACTCTGCAAGTGATGTCACAAGTTTTGCTAATTGGTGAGTTCGCTTCAAGTGAACTTGTGACGTAGTTCAAAGTAGTCAATTTTTTTTTTTTCATACATTTTTAAGAAACTTCGCAATTCCAAAAAATGCTCTTATTTTTTCCGACTGCAAGAAATTATTTTTTATGTCCAATTTCCCATAGCACTGAATTTCCTCATTGCATTTGCTAAATTTTCAATTGAAGGTTCGTATTTTGCACATTTTTAACACAAGCAAGCGTTACAAACCGCATCAGTCAGTCGGTCTCTTAGGTCTTACAAAATTACTTAGAGGGAAATATTCTGAGTAAAGCCATCCCTAGATTTTTAGTAAACGATGCATATCAAAATGTCTTGGCTTGTCATCTCTGACACGCGTGTCATAGATTATCCTTCACTGCACCCTAAGTGGGCGTCCATAACTTCATACTATCAAAACTAAAAAAATAATTAGAACTCATACTGTTATAAAAAAAAATAATGCAAGGTTCTAAGTATTGCTGAACCAATTTTAAATATGATTTCAAATCTTCATAATGATACATATTACTTTAACAACACTAGAAATTCTCCGACGCCCGAAAGCCCTATAATCCCCGAGGGTGGAAGGGAACTATCAGAACTCCGATGCAGCGAGAGACAATGGAGCCGACAAGCGGAGCTGCTGAAGCAAGCTCTCAGTGAACTCGGGTGTGAAGAAGCTCCCACGGCCTGTCCGGATCCTGCTACTCCTCCACATGTCACCCCTCCTCGATCACCCGCCAACGATGACAGACAGGTAATATTCCATTATGTTTTTTTAGGTTAGGTCAAGCATTGTCATATCAGGTTAGGTTAAATACCTTAAGGTCGGGTTAGGTTAGGTAGAGGTAATGTAGCGTCGGATTTGATTTGATTAGGTTAGTGAGCATGGTGAAGTACAGATATACAGGTATTTCTTAACTGTCATTCTAGGAAACTAGAAACAAAAGATTAAAACACTTGCACAACCATGCATATTTGATTAATTACAAATTAACTGAACTGCAGTAAGGAGTAGAATGAATGCTTTTTAAATCTGATATTTGAAATTGATATCAAATATAGAAATCCAAAAAAGACCCTATAAACTGTTTTGGGAAAAGATATTGTATGCATTTTACATATACATGTAATAATCATAATTAGATTTACTTAAGGAAGTTATTTAACGATTTAAAGGTATTTAACCCTATTTTTCATGATGATAAAAAAATATGTACCGATATTTATAAATACGGCAAAAAATCCAAAATATTGTGAAAACGTATCACTTTTTATTGCTAAGTTAGAGTTGTACTTAGTAAAAAAGTTCATGCAATTCATCAAAAACTCATGTAGGTACTATTTCACATATAAATCACATTATTTTTATACATATTTTAGCTAATGTCGATATAAAGTATACACATTTCGCATAAGAATTATTTTACGGTTCTGAAAAAAATCAAATCAAAATCAGCCCCCTTCTTTATTTACATTCAAATAACGTATGAAATGTCACTTCCTGAATATTTCCATTTTCCCTTTCTCCTCCCTCTTTTCATAGTATAGTGTAGATATTTAGTCATTTTTTAATAATTTTTTTAATATGTTCATATACCCTTGATTTTGTCAGATTAAACCGTTTGGGTAGGTTGTGAGAAATTGCCTTAAGGCAATATGCCCGCCCTTATGCATATATGCATGTAAACTATATAAGTATATCTTTATATTGTTTAAATAGATAAATATTTCTATCAAACCTACTTATGTACTATGTACTTTATATTATATTACTATTACACTATTTTATTATTCATTTATTAAATTACATTAAGATTATCAACGGTGGTTTAAATTTTTTCATATATACTTTTATAAATACATGTTTTACTTACGACATTAATTGGTTAAGGTAATATTATGCATAGCCTAAAAATCAATTAACATTCTTAAATGTATGTTATTTAATGAATTTATTAGTAGTCGATTAGAATAATATGGTGGTGGGATATTGACTGTTGGTATTCCTCAAAAGTGAGTTCTTAATTCTTAGGGTGATGGTAGTTCAATAGCGTCTACAGCGTCTTATGCTATCAGAAGACACCTAGCTTCGGTGTTCCCACAAAGGAGGCTGTTCAAAGCGTTCGGGAGGCCGTTCACTCGCCGCAAGTCCGCCCCGTGCAGTCCAGTACCTACCCCGAAGCTCAGGAGTCAGCGGGGGGGCAGCGAAGGCCCATCCGCCCTAGCCAGCCTCTCGGTAAAGCCCAAGATGAGAGCCATTAAAAAGAAATGTTTTAAATCATCCATCCGCAAATCTAACCTTGCCCGTAATAAGTGTGCCATTCCTGAAAATGTCGGTGTCTTTGTGTCGAGGCGTCGTGACCTGGACTGTAGCATCCAGAGCTTGTCTACTAATAGTAGCGATGGTGGCGACTCTAGTTACAGTGTGGTGAGTCCGTCAACTAATGCGAGCATGCAACAACTGGCTGATTTGACACTGCACTTGCTTTTTCTTTAATGACAAGCAAATCACATATTTCTCCAAAACTTGGAAGATTTCGTATGTATTACCATGTTATTTGAAAAGCTTTTAAAATTTCTTGTCCTGTTTTTGGCTGTCATATTATATAAAAATTTGTAACAACCTTTTAAAAATCTTATCTCTAACTTTAACAATTATTTATAAATTAATATATTTGATGCATGTGGTTTATGGTGTTTGTGATCTTAAAATAATTTTTCAGTATACATAAACTTTTTTAGTTTACATGATTTTTTTTTATTAATTGATGTATTTGTATTATGTATGTAAGTTACAAAGGCTTTTTTTTGTATTTTAAATTACAAAACTTTAAACTGAGTTTTCAGACCTTTATTTTTTACATATGTAGATATTTATATCCAAAACCATTGAAAAAATCAAATGGGTGTTTACCACTGACTATTCAGTGGTAAATACCCATTTGATAATATCTATATATTGTGTATACCTAAACTCTAAACTGTTTTCTTTATTAAAAAGCAAAAAATACCAAACTTTAGCACGTACACTTCACAATACATTTTTGCTGTTTTGTTTATGAATATTTTATTACCAAATATTTTTTTTTATTATTTACATATTTTTTACGATTATTTTCACTTTATTACTTATTGCATTCACTTTATTATATTTAAGCTAAAATTAATTAGTTTAATTTTATTGATATCCAATTTTCAATTGTTATAATAGTTGCAAATAAAAAATATCCTCATTCAAAAGCGATATTTTTAAAACTTCACTGTGGGATTTTTGTAATGCTTCTTCTTCTAGATTGCGAAATGAATTGCGTACCAAGGCATCTTGTCACATTAAAACACATTTTTTGTTAAAAACTAAGCAGGAAACACGTCACATTGAACTTCGAAAATTTATAAATAAAAGCATCTAGCCCACTTCATCTATTTTTATACCTCCAAAACTTTAGTTTCTCGCATCAGTTTGTGAGAGAGAGTTGACCTGCTAATTTATTTATAGCATCTTCATTGCATAAGGATCATTTTAGTGTGTGGGGTCCAGTGACAATTACATCAGTTTGTTTTCGAATTACAAAATGTGACGTTTGGATGCAGCTCTGCCAAGATTTCAGCTCCACGCACTTTCAACCGATATTTCATTGGCCGTTTAATGTAAACTGAACTTGGATGAAAGTATCAGCAGCATTTTTCCGAGCAAGTTTACATTCAGTTCTGTCAAAGCTCTTTACACTTCTGCGCTCTGCATATATTATTGTTCAATATTTAACAGTAGACAGATTTCATGTTTAGTGAGACGGAGGACCCTATATATACCAATCACTTGCCACCTGTCATCACACCGCGAAAGAAAAAGAAGCTTAAAGAAATATACAGTGAAGTGTGTATTGTTATTTATATAAGTCTTCTCATTCTGTACAATACGGAAATTACGTATGTTGATAAATCAGCAAAACAAACCGCATAAACAATTATCCAGATGTTTTTTATATAAACTCGTTCTTTCTTTTAAACTCTTCATTTTTTTGACGTAACAGAAGTGTTCGTTCAGCAATTTTTTAAACTGCATACCATAACTTATATTAGTTAACATTTATTTTCAAAATATTAACAGTGATAAAAGAAAATTGATCAAACATTTTTGACAACTGCTATAATTGTGTATTTACTGGTTTACAAATACAATGTTGCAAATTTGCCGTTACTTATTGGTGTAGAATGATTATACAAATGAAATAAAAGCCATAAAACAACCTTTTTAGATACGCATAGATTATCAGTCGTCATGAGTTGGTAAAAATGCTTCTTCCTACAAAATGTCTGTTCATCTACAGTTACAGCCCTCAACACGACCTCTGGTGGATGAAGAATGGTTCCACGGAGTATTGCCACGAGAAGAAGTTGTACGGCTCTTGAGAGTTGATGGAGATTTTCTAGTCAGAGAAACAACAAGGAATGATGAATGCCAAACGGTTCTTTCCGTTTGCTGGGGAGGACATAAACACTTTATTGTACAAACTACACCAGAGGTAAATTATTAAAAAAGGTTATCCTACCATGAAATTACCATACCTTTTTATCTTTATTTCTTATTTCCACCAGATGTGTTTAGGGCACTGTGTTGGTAAATTGTTGTGTCCAGGCATATAAAGAATATAGTACTATGTGTGAAATAGAACCAGAATCCTGGACTCGTGTTTTCGAGTGAGGAAAGTCGGCCTCGTAGTTCAGTGGTTGGGGCATTCGCCTGCCTTGCTTGAGATCCTGGGTTCGTTTCCTGTGAGGGTCGACATGAAATATTCATTTATAAGGTGTTTGTTACCTGAAATATTTCACTGTACTTAGACTGGCACCTGAAGCATAAGACTGATCACCTTACTTTCATGTAAATGATGATAAAGTTACACTACTTTTTGTATACCAATGCAGCGCCCTATGATTCATCAGGTACGGTTAAAGCGAGATGATAATGATGTTGTAATGATTGTCATTTGGATTTAAATATATGTTTTCTGGCAGTTCATTGTACCTTATTTTAAATACAAAACAAAAGACAGATTAAATGTATTTATAAACCAATAGGAATTCAAAATATCTAAGGGTGATTAATTGTTTACTTTTTTTATAGTAAATCAATTTAATTTTGTGAATATAATATTATGTCCATAAGGGTAAGAATGTTGAACGGTTTTGGAATCATAACCATGTTTGTATACTTTAAAAGAATTAAAATCATGCTTGCGTTTTCTTTACAGGGTCACTTTAGGTTTGAGGGCCCTGCCTTCCCCTCTGTAAAAGAGTTAATACTGTATCAGCAAAACAGTGGACTGGCCGTAACAGGAAGGTCTGGTGCAGTTCTCAGAAAAGCAGTAGCGAGAGAGAGATGGGAACTCAATAATGACGATGTGGTGCTCTTGGAGAAAGTCGGAAGAGTTAGTCTAATAGTCTTAGTTGAATTGTCTCTTAACAAGTAAAAAAAATAAAAAATCACTGAACTTCATCATTAAAAAATCGAATATTTTAATAATTCATACTGTTTTGCAGCATTAAATCTGCATAAAATGGTGCATACTTTTTTTTTTTTTAACTAATTAACAAATCAAATATTTAAAAAAAGTCATTTAGAAAATTATTAAAGTTTTCTGATATTGACAAAATTACCAACTGCAACACTTCAAATGTGGAATACAACTTACATTTAATTTTCTTTTTACTCACCTCTACAAAGTGATTTGCATTATTTCCTAGATAATATTGTCATTCATTTACCTACTCATGCACGTGGTTTATTCTTTTATAATGTTAATACCATTATTATTTTAATACCATATTATTATTTACATGTTAGTTTATGTTTTTGAGATGCATTATTTTACATTTTTTTATATTTCATCAGGGAAACTTTGGCGATGTATACAAAGCTCAGCTAAAGAGTTCCAAACAAGAAGTAGCAGTGAAGACTTGCAGGATGACATTACCTGATGAGCAGAAGAGAACATTCCTCCAGGAAGGTAGAATCCTGAAACAGTATGACCACCCCAATATCGTGAGGCTGATTGGAATCTGCGTCCAGAAACAGCCTATCATGATTGTTATGGAATTAGTCTCAGGTATGTAAACAAAAAATAGTTAATCACTCATTCTATTTTTCTAAATATTTGCTAAATACTTTAACTCATGTTTAACTCATACTTTAACACATGTACTCAAAATAGGACTGATTAAAATTTTATGATTAAAAAATATCGCACCCCCAGAAGTGCACGGTCGTAAGTCTAAATTTGGCAGTTTTCAGTTCTTTTCTCTTTCTTAGAAGAATACTCACGTATCTCTACGATTTTTTTGGGCAAGATATACCACAAACTTAAGAATTATTTTTAATCAGTTAAGTGAAATATCGAGAAGAACACTGAAGTAATTATGATGTTACAGTGTTCTTTTAATATTTCAACAGTTAAATAAGCAAATACCACCAAAAATGCATGGAATTATAATATCAATATGCATTTAGTTACAAGCATTGATAATTTTTTAAATGATTGTTTTTGCTCTCCTGCAAAATGGCCAATTTATACATCCCAAAATGTACTTCTGGTGCGATATCTTTATGTTATTGTCTTAATGAGTAGTCTAATTGTTTTGTTGACAAGGGTCTTTTATTTGTAAAAAAAAATAGCAGTGTCAGAATATAAATGTGTTAAACAATGTGTATTTAAAACAATCTTTAAGAAAGAATACTACTTATTCAATTTATTTTGTGTAAAATCATAAAACCGGTTTTAGAACATGACAGTTTGATTTTTTGAAGACCATAAATTTTTTTCAAAACAGCTTTTTTCTTCAAGGTATTACTTTGGTGTTTTCAATACTAGTTTTATACAAATCTTTGCTTATTTTCATTTGAAAATGAGAGGGTTAAAGGCAAAACCGCCTCTGTCCATGATCACTGTTTTTGGAAATGCCAACAAAACCAGTAGCCAAAAGACCATTTCTTTTACGTTCAATGTGCAGATTTAACTTAAAATGAATTGTCTTTTCCTTAAAGTTGCGCATTGAACTTAAAAGAAATAGTATTTTTGCTGCTGGTTTTGTTGGTATTCCCAAAAACAGTATTCATGGACAGTGGCGGTTTTGCTTTTAACCCCCTCAAGTAGTCCTTTTCGTTAAAAAATAAGTATTATCATTGATTTTGAAAAACTGTGCAAGCTTTAACTTTAAAGTCTGTTTTATAAATAATGATGTGTTCAACAGGTGGATCTTTGCTTACATTCTTGAGGAAGCCCGCTGGCAACTTGAGCCAGAAACAACTCCTCGGCATGTGCCGTGATGCTGCGGCAGGAATGAGATATTTGGAAAGCAAAAACTGCATCCATAGAGACCTTGCCGCTAGAAACTGCTTAGTTGGTAAGTCTTAAATATGTTGCCATGTATTTCAGTTATGTAAATAGCAAAGAAAGATGGTATAAACTGTTTATTACTTTACATAATATATTTATTTGTTTGTTTTCTTCCAGGTAAAGACCACATAGTCAAGATTTCTGACTTTGGTATGTCGAGGGAAGAGGAAGAATATATAGTTTCTGGGGGTATGAAACAAATTCCAATTAAATGGACAGCGCCTGAAGCTCTTAACTATGGTAAATAAGTAGTGATTGGTTTGTTTATTCATCGGTTTCTTTAGGTAACAAAGGTTTTAAAAGTCCATAAACCCCCTTTACGATGCCTAAATATATCAAAATAATTATGCTGTTGGTAAACAGCTAATTTTCCTACCATGCAAAAGGTCTCGGATTCGATTGCCGACATAGGTGATATGAAAATATTGATTTAAATGGCCGTTTTTACACTAGAATATTTCATGGTGCCTGAACGTAAGACTGATCATCTTACCTTCCGTGTACCGGTGCAGTGCCCTATGCACCATTAGGTGCGGAAAAGGAATGATGATGTTGAAACAGATAATATTGTCTTAAAACAGAGTTCACACAAAGAAAATACAATAGAAAGAATAATACTGTCCTATCCAGCTCCATGAACGCCCTTGAATGCGAATGACCACAGTTTAAACAAAGAATACTGCAAAAATAGATACATGACGACGCTTGCGGTGGTGGGGTTAGCCATTGTCCTGCAGAGATAGCTTGCCCGCCTTTCTTTAAGACCATGTCTTGGTTAAATCTAAATTTCTGTTCACATTGGTCCAAAGCTGGGACAAAACAGTACCTGGAACCTCTTTTTACACGAGGAATACGTTCCACAATGCACCGTGTAAAAAAAGTGCTCTACAAAAAGAACAATGCTAGATAGGTTTCCTTGTATAAAAATCAATTAGGGATTTCAAAAAAATTAAAATGTTTACAACTTGTTGTGCTTCAATTTTTTTCTTAAATATAACATGACATCAAAATACTTAAAAAACCGTTCCAAAGGTTGTAGGTTAAATAACAAATTACTATTCTTAATTATATTAATGTTACCCATTGTGAAATTAATCTTCAAATTTTTTTTATTAAAATTTTTAGACCGTGTTATATTGAACGTTTGTTGTTATAATATACACTGAAACCGATGTTCCAGTTCATTATCACATCCTCGTGTGAATTATGCATTAATTTAGGTACTTTTTGTATTTTAGTGACTTTGACGTATTGTAAATATTTAATATGTTTACAATGACTAGTACGAAATCTACAAAGTAAATTTATTGATACATATGGTGATACTAATTTATGGACAAAACAAATATATCAAAATCCCTCACCATTATTTCACTTTAGAAATACTCTTTGCTTAAAAAATGGGCTAGTGGTTAAACAATTTATTTCTTTCTAGGTAAATACACATCATTGTGTGACGTCTGGAGTTACGGTATTCTAATGTGGGAGATTTTTGCTAAAGGAGACACACCATACTCTGGTTTAACTAATTCCAAAGCACGAGAAAAAATAGATACAGGTAAGAATAATAAATATATTCTACAATATTTTAAAAAGTAAAAATAATCATGTACGATGCAATTCAAACGAACAGAAAAAATGTTTGCCACTGTGGTTTTGAATATCACATGTGTATCTTCTTACGTACACATACCAATTATTGAAGAAGAAAAAAATGACAACTTTACTGTTATCAAGTCATGTCATTCTCAGCTTGTTATTTAGACCGTGTCCACTCCACAGATAGTATATAGTGTGTCTTGAAGTCTAAATTTTGCGCATCCTCTTAAGTTGAGTTCGTATACTTCATTTCTGACATAAGCAGTCAACAAACTGTTAGTAGTGGACATCCAAGAAAAGAATATCTGATGCCTTGTAAAGTACGTAAGCCAGATTAAGCTTCTTAAAAGCCATTCGCAGTATGTAACCTAAATAATTAAATCACCTCTGCTTAAAGACTGTTGCAGTCACTGGAGACAGCACATCTATGGCCTTATTTCAATAAGAAATGCGGAGAAGTTCCTATAAAAGTCCACAACCGAATTCCTTTCCTTTTTTAACATTACTCAGATATGGATGGCCAGAAAAAAAATCTACTCGAAAAATGTAAACCTCATGCATTATAACAAGGTCATTAATACTGTTACTCGTTACATATATGTATGTAATTCATTTTAATAATAGATTGCTGAAAAAGTCAATAGATTGCTGAAATTACCCCGGCTTCTACATAAATATAAATGTTTTTACCCAATTTCAGGTTATAGAATGCCAGCTCCCGAGGGCTGTCCCGAAGAGATGTATTCACTCATGATACGCTGCTGGGAGTATGACCCGGAGTTGAGGCCACACTTTGACCAGATCTACACGACTGTCGACACCATATTTAATGACATGCGATGATAGTGATACATAACACCTTAAAAAACATTTATCCAGACTTGTACATAGTGCTAGATTAACTTTTAACTATAGTGTAAAAGAGTGATATTGTAAATCATAGATAAGAAATCAAGTGCCTATAATATTTTATATTATTAAGTCAATTAGTAGTTATATTTTCTAATATGCAATAGTTTTTTTGTTGTTTGATTCATTATTTTTTTAACCACATATATTAAACTGAAATCCAAAGTACAATTATTATGAATCTATTTATACATTATTTTAAGAATGTATGATTTTATAAACAATATATTATATGAAAAATATGTATGTAATTCCAACATATTAACTTCCATGAGAAAAAATAATTTTAACAGAATGCATAAATTTAGGGATATCTAAATATATGTTTTTTTATGTTCATAAATCCCAAATGTTTTATAATTTATTGTTCAACTTTTATGACATCCTTACTAAGAAGTCTCAAAAATAATCAAAGAATGTTTGGAATATGCACTTCACTGAAACCATCTTGTATTGGTGATTTCAGCTAATTAATAGAATCTTTCTATTCTTTGTTGACATCTATGAATCTGCTCATATTAAATGTGTCATATTGTCCATATAAAATTTAAGAGTCGTTGCTCACTATAAGCCTAGTGGATTTAATATACTTGGATGTAACCGCTTCTTCAGAATGCTGAATGCATCTGTGGAAGGTAACTATACGCCCCGGATTAAACTCACTAAAATTTAATAAGTCAAAAATCTGAAAAACAAAGAAAAAGCAACTAAGAATGCATGTAATAATGTATTAGACAAGTATTTTAGTTTAAATTGAGACAATATTACTGGTTTATTTTTATAATTTAAAATCATGCGGTAGGAGATATTCAATATTACCCAAAATGTTTTAGCGAAAACATACCATCTAAACTCATAAAATAGTTTTACACAATTTCATGAATTTACACAAAAAATAAAGTTGTGCCAAAAGTGAGATTTGTTAGTCCTTTTTTTAAAATAAAATTTTGATTGTGTTAAGTTATAAAAATAATGATGTATAAATATGGTATTTGTAGTTATTTTTTTAAACATCTCGTAATCTAAAAGTTCTGTCCATATATATTTCTTTACATTATTATGCATGTGAAATTATCAAAGTAATTAGAAAACTTATTCCGTGATTTTATCGAAAAATATATTACTTTCTTGTATAGAGACAGGTTCCACAAATATAATGTAAAACAATGCTTTTCCTTGTGTATATATAACTATCTTTTTATTGTTTTTTCTTTACATACATGTAAAATATAAAAACTTAATCTTAAATCTTTGAAAAATTCTTTGAAACTTCCGAATGCCATTTAAAAAATTGTAACCATTTGCCATTGTTTTAATAAATCTTTTATGTTATTATTTAATTATAAATAATTTTATAGTATACTCCACGAATACCTACACATTTAATACTTCCGACTAGAACATAGGTATTTAAAAAATATTATGAAATATGCAATATAAAACATTTATACATTTTTATATTTTCAATATTATGTATGTATTTACATTTATATTTAAGTGTACAGTATTTTCATAGTATTTGTGTACAAATGATACACTTACATTGTAATAAAATGTTTTAGATTGTTAGATCTGAATGATTCTTTATTTGTGTATGTATTTCTAATGTAACTTATGAATAAAATTCAATGCATATGTATAAAAAGTTGAAGTTCAAATATTGATTTTTATTACTACCATATCCAAACGAATATCTACTGCATTTATACTGAACTAATATCTACTCATCCGGGCTTAAGGGGTGTTTCTAGGTTCTCCCGGGAGCATATTCATTTCAATAACTTTTTTGTTGATCATCATATTGATTTCAATGTGTGCATAATCCTACCCCCATAATGTTAAAAATGTATAAAAATCATTAAAATATTTTTCTATCGAATTCATTAAATAATAATTCACGTTAGTCTTTTCCTTTGTGTATATATATAATATAATAATAATAATAATATATATAATAAATAATCTTTGATGTTGGTCAGTTCACACGTGTGCTTTTTGCTATTTGGTCGCTTTTTTCCAGCCATAACCACAAAAAACCGGATTTGGTGCTTTACATTTTACATGCATTCTCCCTCCCAACTCCCCGATGTACCGCCCCGCTAACACATTCAACACAGCGAGATGTCATATAGCATCCTCTCGCAACAGTATATAATGAAAAAATGTATGAATTTTGAAGAAAATTCAAAATATTATGAAACATCTTTAGAAACACTACCATAACAATCATAAAACCTTTTTTTATAGTCCTATCTATGGCATTTTAGCTGGGGTACCCCCCTCAGGAATTTGCAGACTTTTTTCACTTAGGCTCGGAAAGGTTCTCGGTACTCGAAAAGTAAAATAGAGGTACCTAAAGTAAAATTTGGCATTGACTAACTGGGATACTTGGCGAAAGAAACACAGACTGTAATGCACTTGAGCATCTATAAATAACATGTACATAATACAAAGCATCGTTGCGCAGGCAATATCTGTTAAATAACAATTTAAAAATTGTTCAAGAGATCAATAAAACAATGTACCTTTTGAAGGAACATTTTTACATTATTATTATTATTATTCATTATAGGCAGGCAGGTTTTGCCGGTGCACCTATATCTTGTGTACTGATTTTTGTCTGCGTTCTTCTTCCTTCAAAAAAGCATCCAAACGGTTTTTGAAATTGAAAGGAAGTTTTTCTTGGGATTAAGGTGGAATTGGGGACGATAGAGCTTCTAGTTATGACCCTGTATATTTATATTGGGATTTAATTGATACATCTCATGCAGGGGGCAGTCGTAGTAATTATTTAATATCTTATAAGTTTCTATCAAGTCCCCTCTCTTGCGTCGTTCTTCCTATGATGCAAGTCCTAGTGCTTCAAATCTACCGTGGTAAGGCGTCCTTTTCAGTAGTTTTGGGATTTTTGTAGCACATCTTTGGACTTTTTCCAGTAGCTCGATGTATTTATTAAAGTAGATATCCATACTCCAATAAAGGTCTCTTACATAGGTCTTGTATATTTTAAGAAATATCTGGAGTAATATTTCAGAATGCCTTTTTAATCAAGTAAATTACAGACTTGGCTTTCTTGGCAATAGATGTGATGTGAGCTTCTCATTTTAAACCCATTGATATGATTACGCCGAGATCTTATTGATGATAGGGTTGTTTTTGCCTATGTTAAGAATGGAAGATTTTTCAGCATTTATCCATTGATGTGGTTCAAATCCTGAAGCAGTTGTCCAGAGTATAGAAGGGGGTTTGCAGACAGTTAGGTGTCATCTGAGATTTTATGAAAGTTTTGAGATCTACAGAACGAAGAGGATCGGGCCAAGACTGAACCTTGCGGAACGCCGCTATGTACATTATGTTCTGTAGATAAGGTGTTGCCTATGTTTACTTGAAAGATACAATTGTTCAAGAAATCTTCAATCCATCTTAGTAGCTTAGTGCTCCAATATATTTTCTTATTGATAACAAAAAGGAAAATTAGGTGACTTTATTTTGAAAAAATATTTAAATAGGTATTTTGTTGAAATAAAATTGTATAATTTAATAAGGAATTAAAAACATTAAAAAAAATGAAAGCTTTTTTAACAAAAAATATTGCCGGCGCAACGACAAGATATTAGAAAATTATAAAGACTAATTATAAATTTTTTATCAATAATATTTTGAGTATATCCTTTTTTTAAATTTTTATTTTATTCGTATAACAAATATGAGTGAGTATACAATATTACTACTAAATACAATTTTCTTATTAATTAAACACGTATATTAACATTAACGTTTCCTATTACGTAAAAGAAAAAACAATTCTTGTTTACATAATGGGGAGTGACGTCTTGCAATAGTTTGTTTATTTTATTTTTAATTATTAATCTTTCTAGGATAACATATAAATTACAAAAAAATAAAAGTTTTTTGATTAAAAGCACTGATTGTGCTACACAAAAAAGAATTATAAATGTATCTTTTCACTTCTTTCTTAAATAAGATGTCCTAATGGAAAAAATATGATTATTACAATAATTGGTATGAAAAGAAGCAAAAATTTAAAAAGTATTTTAAGGTTTTACCCGGTAGACGAAATAATTCTGTCAGATGAATCTCACTAACATCAATAAAGGTTTCGGCTCCTTTACTTTACAAAAGCCACCAAATGGAAAACTTGAGGAACAGAAGTTCAAACATGGGCAGAATGGTGAATGTTCCACAATGTGACACTTATGACTTGTCTACCGCACTTGTAATCCCTGGTTAAGTTTCTAATGGGGTCGACATGAAATATAAATATTTGTTTTAAAGATGGTTTAACACTGCAATATTTCACTGTCCCTCACATTTGTGTAATATATGATTGAGGTACGCTGCATTTGGTGTTTTAGTTTAGTGCCTTATGCACCATCGTGCGCAGATAGGGGTATGATGATTATGGCACATACACACACCCATAATTTCACATCCTAAATATTAGTTATAGTCTTAGTTCCTTTTAACAATACCAGTCTAAGATTCCAACATTTCAATGAATACAAGATAAAATAAAATTTGTTTTATTGAAATAATCCATAGTTCATTGTTCTCCTGTTACAAATATAATTTGATTAGCTCATCACTTACAGCTGAAGGTGTAAGTATTCCTAGATCAGTAAATAGAAGGGTAATGTACGCAGGAGGTGTGTAGTCCACTAGAGGGTGCTCCTTTGAAAAATCTTTCTCCAATGTACTGGACAGGTACTTGAATTCATTAGGAAGATCTCTCTGGTTCAGAGGGTAAAGTCTAGCAAATTTAAAGCTCTCAGTTAGAACATAAACAGGCTTTTTAAGTTCTTTGGCACACATGGCTGTAGTGTATGTTCCTATCTGTAAAGTAAAATAAAATTGAATCTATTATTAAGTTGAAATCAATTATTACTATGAATAATGTTTTAAAGATCGTATCCATCTCACTTCACACTTCCCATGAAGAACAACGTGACAAAAAGACTTGACTTATTAGCTCCATATGTTTCGATTTCATGTTTAGTAAACACTGTGAAAATAAAATAGGATACAAATTACAACACGGATGGAGAATACCTTAAATAAGGGGATATGGAAGTCTAGGCATTTACAGGGCTTATGGCCTGTCATTGGCTTTACACACTGTGTAACATTCACCATTTTGCCTATATTTGAACATCCATATTTCTTCAATTCTTCCATTTGCTCTTTAACTTCACTAAAATCAACAAATGGAAGAATTGAAGAAATATGGATGTTCAAATACAGGCAAAATGGTGAATGTTACAATTATTCTCCATCCCTGTTGTAATTTGTTAATCTTAATGACTCCCGAGGGTGTGAAATCCAGTCTTTTGTCTACGAACATTTGGACAAACTCAAATATTGTAATAAAATAGGATACGATTCATTAGTTAATTATACCTTGATGAAGTTTATGTAGCTTTGAAACTGGTCGGTAGAAAATATAAAAAATAAGTGGTTAAAAACAAAACTGTTTTATATATTTTTATTTATACCACAAGGTTAGTGCTTTTATTTTATATAATATATCAAATACAGTGCATAGATGTACATGCATCAGCCTAACTGCTAGCAGTTAGGCTGATTAATAATGATAGAATTATTAGAAGAGCAAGAAGCTATTATTTATTTAACTTTTTGTACATAATGTTATTTGTACATTGGCGGGATTATTGTAAATGGTAATTTCTTGCAACCAACCAATAAAATAATAGTTTTATTTTTATAATTTAGCTACAGAACATATGCAATAGAAAATAAAGATTAAAAAGCTAAGATCCATAAAAATATAAATTTGTTTATAAATTACCTTAAATCAAAACTATTACTCAAATTTATTATTAGCTGATATTATTTCTCTGTCTTGTTTTTTAATGCCGTGGTATTGGCGCCGTCACTGTGTGATCTGCCATTGATGAAAACTTTAGCAGGATTAAGGCTAAAAACTTATGTATAACGAATTGTAATGAATTTATATTGTTACCTTATTAATAATGCCACCACTCTCTACAACTCCCTCAGCTCCTATCATCACAATATCCACCTGTTCCATAACATATCCAATGGAAGCATCCAGAATTAATGTACACTCTACTCCGCCTGCTCTCAACTCCTTGCACATTTCTTCTCTAAAATAATAAAAATGCACAATATGATAAATAGAAGAGAGAAGAAGAAGAAGCAGATTTTAAGTCTATCTCAAAAAACTATAGCAAGAATACTACAATACTATAGAAGCATGTAAAAATAATCTGAAAATATCAAAATGTCAAAAATGAAGTGTCACTAGATATCAAAATCTGCTATTTATCAAATCTTAGAAAATTGCTTAGAAGCAACTTTTGTTTTTATGTAAGCAACATTAGTCAATTCGTCACGCAACCTAGAATTCTTCCGGCGTCTCCTAGATTTCTTCGCCATTAACACAGTGTGGGATGAAGATACGAGTACATTGGCATAGGTAAGCTTGAAGTCTTAAATGCTGATCGTGTTTTTAAATACTTAAATGCTGTCAAAATGCAATTCCTCAGGCGAATGTATAGTAAAAAGATGTATGATAAGTGCACGAATGTCGAGATCCATGAACTATCTAAGGCTGAGACACGCATTATCGACAGAATCAAAAAAGGGGTGCTGCGTAGGTTTGGACATGTAGAGCAAATGGACAGCGAAAGAACGGCTAAAAGGATCAACGATGCGAATGTTGATGGATGCAGAAAACGAGAAAGACTGAGAAAGACATGGTATGATCAAGTTCATCAAATACTTGAAGATGGACATGTCAAGAGTAGTAATAATCGGCGTGCGTGCATGGGAAGAAGTATGAATGTAGAGGAAGCGAGGTCTGTATGCAAAGACAGAGTGATATGGCGCTGTATCCTCTCTGCCTACCCCTACGATGAAACGGCACGTTGGTTTGTTTGTTTGTATACCTAGTTTTATGTTATTTTTGTTCAGTTTCTTTTATATGTTTCTTCTTATAAATGTTGTAATTGGCTTAGGCCGTGCATATAACAAATACATCACTACATAATTAATTAAATTTAATTAGTTGATTGGGCCTCAGCAAACGAACAGATTGTGAAACCAGTTGGCATTAATTAAGATATTGTAGTGCTTTTAAACAAATTTTTGATGGAAATTTATCTTGTCATTGGTTTTAATTGCAATTTATCAACACAATATTCAGAAAACAAAATTGCTTGCGAGTAAACATGAGACAAAACTCTTACAATTAAACTTACCCAGAATTATCTGGACATGATGTACTCACAAATACTTCAAATCTTTTGTGAGTATTGACCGCTTCGAGCATAGTTTTTAACACAACTCTTGACTTTGAATGGGTAAGTATTTTCTGAAAAATAATCATTTAAAAAAAATAATAACAGTACAGTAATTTATATAACTCCTTAAATTGAATACTGGAAAACTGCGGTCTGTGGTGTTGCGGACTCATGAAACAGAGGCTCAAGTGAAACCCTCTCTATCTTTATTACCACAGTAATTTATAACCCGAATGGGCCCCGAAATTTAAATAATTTGTTAACCAACAATATTTTGAGCATGTCCAAATGTTTGTTGATAAAGCGGGACTCCACCACCTAGGCAGTTATAAAGAATGACATTTACTACAACAGAGTGAAAAATGTTTAAGAAGGGAATTTATGACCTGTTATTGGCAAGTCCTGTTGTAGAATATATTATATATTTAAAATACATATATATGTATATTTTAAATACATTACAATTTTATAATTTTAAAATAATACAATTTATATAATTATAAACAATATATACTACAAGATGATAACTTGAGATTCGCATCATCACTATAATTGAAGGTTCGAATCATTGCTCAAGCATCATGGCTCTGGCCAGGGTCATAATAGTTCTACATTATCTCTGGACAGGGTTACGATTAGTTCCAAAATGCTTAGATAAATGTACAAAGTTTCCAATCTATTACAGTATAATATTATATCTTTAATCTATAGTATTAATAGATGCATAAAACAAAACATAACTCTTTTGTTTTTTCAAGAGCAGTGTTCATTTTTCAAATAATTTTCTTAGTGACCATAGAAAATGATCATAGACTTTCATTGATTCATAAATAAAGTTAATACTAATAGTTAATAATACTTACACAACCATCCACTATGAAGGATGCTGCTTGTCTGGCTACTTTTCCTCTCGACTCTAAAAGTCGATTGAGAAATTGTTTTCCTCTTTCTAACATAATTTGTTTGCATTCATCAAAGGACTAAAAATAAACATAAAATATATTAAATGTCATGTGTATTTCACAATTATACTTTAAATAAATAAAATATTTAATTGATTTAAATAAGTATTAAATTAGGCATTTTGAAAAAGCTCATTTTTCTTTTTTAATGGTCTGAATTATAGTAATGAAAGGA